>NC_066558.1:6786779-6834279 GCF_024679095.1 Eriocheir sinensis
TTATCTCCCCATCACTTCTCCCCTTCTTCTCCCTCCCCTGTCTCCCCCCTTTCCTCCCCTTTCCCTCTCTTCCCTTCCCTTCCCTTCCCTTCCCTTGTCTTGTCTTGAGTCCGTGAGAAAGGGCTGTGGATATTGTATGATGTATGGTAGTTTTGTTTTTGTTTTTTTTTGTTTTGTTTTTTTTTTGTTTTGATTTGTTTTTGTTTTGTTTTGTTTTTATTTTTTTGTTTTGTTTTATTTTTGATTTGTTTTGATTTGTTTTGTTTTGATTTGTCTTTTTTTTGTTTTGATTTGTTTTGTTTTGATTTGTCTTTTTTTTGTTTTGATTTGTTTTGTTTTGTTTTTGTTTTGATTTGTTTTGTTTTGTTTTGCTTTGTTTTGTTTTATTTTGATTCGTTTTGATTTGCTTTGTTTTTGTCTTGCTTTGATTTGTTTTGATTGATTGATTTTTGTTTTTGTTTTGCTGTTTTGTTTTGATTTGATTTGTTTTTGTCTCGTTTGTTTTGTTCATCTTGCTTTGTGTTTTCTTTTTTTGTCTTTTTTTTGTTGTTTCATTTGTTTTTTTACGTTGTTTTGTTTGCTGAATGTTGTATAGGGAAAATATAAGTTTTTTTTCCTTTATTCCTATTTTCTTTTCTATTTTTTTTACGATAATTTTTGTGTCCTATGTATTCTCTTTCCTCTTCTCTCTTCCCTTCTCCTCTCTCTCCTCTTCCCCTTTCTTCCTCTTCCTCATTCCTCTTCCCTTCTATAGCTGTGACCTCTTTCCCCTCTTCCCCCCCTCTCTCTCTCCCCTCCCTTCCCTTGTTTCCTGTATATAAGTCTACGGTCGTTTCTGTTCCGTATATTTCATTCCAATTACTTTCTTCCCTATAACTCTTTTTCCTTTACCTCGTTTATTTTCCATTATTTTACGTTGATACATATTCCAGTCAATTCCAGGTCTATAGTTACTTCTTCAGAGGTGGGCGCGGTACTGAAAAATCAGTAGTGCGGTTGCGGTAGTGCGGTACTTTTTCCGGAGTAGTGCGGTTGCGGTAGTGCGGTCCCATTTTTTTCTTTCCAAGTGCGGTACGCTGTGTGCGGTACTGTGGTAGCGGTAGTCAAAAAAAAAAAAAATACTTCAGTGCCTATCCTGGCTATCCTAACAAAAAAAAGAAAAATCGGCCGGCACCACGGACGGGTCCGGGGTTGAAATGTCCGGCACCGCGCGGGTTAAAGAAGACTCGCAGTGTAGTAGTTTAGTCTGTCTGTTTAGTATTTAATTTTGAACAATAACTGAAAAGTCAGAATGATTGAATCACTGATTCTGATGACTGATACCGATTGACTGATTGAGACCGATTTACTGTAAAAAAAAAAATTCTGTGCGTCTTCGATAGTTTTCAAAGTACATCAGAAAAAGTACCGCAAGATTTTTTAGTGCGGTCCGCGGTAGTGCGATATTTTCAAAAATTTTGCGGTAGGGCGGTACTTTTTTTGTGATGCGGTACTACCGCACTACCGCACTAAGTACCGCACTTGCCCACCTCTGTACTTCTTTACTTTATATTATGTCCTTTTAGGGGTATATCCCCTTAAAAACTACCCAAAGAGCATTTATTTCCTATTTTCTTCAGTATACCTTAGTCCCCCAATTCCCCCATGGTCAGTATATGCGTAACCCAGTGCCCCCCCCCTCCCCCCCGCCGATATCCCCGCCCCCATGCCCAGTGATCCCTTCCTTTCTCTCCTCCCCCTCCTCTCCCCCGGTAATCTAGTCCCCAGTACCCCCTTCCCCCTGTACCCCAGACTTCCCCCCCCCCCCCCCGTACCCACCTCCCAGTGCCCAGTGTCTCTGTCCGTTCCAGTCAGTGCCCGCGTGGCGGATGTGCCTCGTCATGCCACCCCCAAGGCCGCCCCGTGCCTCGCCCCGCCCCGGTAGTGGTGGGTGTGGTGGTAGAGGAGGAGGAGGAGGAGGAGGAGGAGGAGGAGAAAGGGATGAGATGTAAAAGAGAAGGTTGAAAAATATGAAGAGGAGGAGGAGGAGGAGGAGGAGGAGGAGGAGGAGGAAGAGAAGTAGTAGAAGGGGATGAGATATAAAAGAAAAGGTTGAAAAATATGAAGAGGAGGAGGAGGAGGAGGAGGAGGAAGGGAGAGGAGAACGAAATAGCAAGAAGATTTGAAGAGGAAGAGGAATTAAACATGGGAAGGAGGAAAAGGAGGAGTGATAAAAGAGGAGATAAGAGGGAAGAAGATTAGAAGAAGTTGGAAAAGGGGAAGATCAAGGGAGATGAAAGAAAAAAAAGAGGTTATAATAAAGAAGAGGAGGAGGAGGAAGAGGAAAACGGAAAGTGGAGAAAGAGGAAGAGTAAAAAATAAGAGGAAGAGGAAAATGAAAACAGTATATTGAGGAGAAGGGAAATACGAAAATAAAAAAAAGCTAATAAAAAAATAGAAATAAAAGAAGAAGAGGAGAAGGAGAAAGACAAGTAAAGGAAAAGAAGAACAAGGAGGAAGAGAATAAGAAGAGAAGGAAGAAAAAAAAAAAGAGAAAGAATGCAAAGAGTGTACAAGGAAGCAAGAAATGTGTGATATTTACGAGGTATTTTAAGGCAAGGGGGGGAGGTGGGTAGGTGGGTAGGTGGGCAAAAACGTAAGGTAAGGCAAGGTAAGGTCAAGGTGTGTCTGAGTGTACCAGCTGACCAGGAAGGCAAAGTTAGGTAAGGTTAGGGACGGGGAGGGAAGGGAAGGGATGGGATGGGAAGGGTTGGAATGGGAAGGGAAGGGAAGGGAAGGGAGAGGAAGGGAAGGGTAGATAAGGTAAGTTAGGTAAGTTTAGGTAAGCGAAGGGAAGGGAAGGGAAAGAAAGGGAAGGGAATGAAACGGAAGGGAAGGGAAGGGACAGGAAGGGAAGGGAAGAGATAGGAAGGGAAGGGAAAGGATGGGAAGGGAAGGGAAGGAAAGGGAAGGGATGGGAAGGAAACGGTGAGGAAGGAAACGGAAGGGAATGGATGGGAAGGGAAAGGAAGGGAAAAGAAAGTAAGGTAAGGTAAGGTTAGGTAAGGTTATGGAAGATAAGAGAAGGGAAAGAAAGGGATGGGAATGGAATGGAATGGAATGGAATGGAAGGGAAGGGAAGGGCAAGTAAGGTAAGGTAAGGTTAGGCTAGGTAGGTAAGGTAGAGTAAGGTTAGGTAAGGCAAGTGAAGGGAAAGGAAGGAAAGGGAATGGAAAGTTAGGTAAGGTTAGGTAAAGTAAAATAGTGTCCAGAATACAAGTTAGTAAGGTAAAGATAGGTAAGATAAGGTAAGGTATGGTAGTTAAGATAAGGGAAGATAACATAGGGAAGATTAGGTAAGGAAAGGAAAGGGAAAGTAAGGGAAGAGAAGAGAAGGGAAAGGAAGGGAAGGGATGGGAAAGGAAAAGGAAGGAAAGGGAAAGGGAAGTAAGAGAAGAGAAGGGAAAGGAAGGGAAGGAAAGGGAAAGGAAGGGAAGGGAAGGAAAGGGAAAGGAAGGGAAGGGAAGGAAAGGGAAGGGAAGGGAAAGGAAGGGAAGGAAAGGGAAAGGAAGGGAAGAAAGGGAAAGGAAGGGAAGGGAAGGAAAGGGAAGGGGAGGGAAAGGAAGGGAAGGAAAGGAAAGGAAAGAAAATCAATAGGAAAAGAGAAAAAGGGATGGAAAATTGAAAGAAAGGAAAGGGAAGGGAGAAACATATGGATAGGAAGAGAAGGAAAGGAATAGAAAAACAAGAAAAGCATAGGAAAAGAAAGGAAGGAGAAGGAAGGGGGAGCTACCGTAGGTTTAGTAAAGGTAAAGCATTAAGGAAACGTTCATGTATGTTTCCCTACGATAGTCTGTTTCAATCCGTCTGTCCACAACAAAGCGGGAATATTGATGGATGTGGCACCTGCGCATTTCTAGTTCATGTATGCGTGAAAATCAACTGTTGTGATTGAATGTTTGAAGCTTATTTTTCAATGATATATTTGAATGTTGATGTATACAAAAAACAACTCAGTCGTTTGCATCGATAATCTAACACACAAGCACACGAAAAGACAAGCTTGTATCAAATAACATAGTCACGTCATACTCGAACGATCCGTGGTTTTTCAAATTCTTTCATTGATAGCACATTTCAGGTATATTAAAAGACATTGGCTCTGCAAGTGCAAATAAAGGGTATCTTAATAATTTACTGCATGCAAATAACAATTAATAACATAAATAACATGAAAAAAGTATAACTCTTGAATGCGATGCTAGGCTATTTCAAATATTAGGCTACCCATGTTATTTGCATGCAACACGTCAAAATTCCTTATGTATAGACACTTGCAGAGTCGTATGTCACTTAATTTATGTAGCCTTTACCTGAATGAGATGAAATATGAGTATCTGAAAGGCTATAGATCATTCGAGTAGGATCAGACTATACTGTTTCATCACGAACTCACAATGCGCAGGTGCCACATCTACGTTCGCGAGTGGCCAGACGGAATGAAACGGACCACAGCTAAGCAGGAAGGCAGATAGGTAAAGATAGGTAAACATACGCGAGACGCACCCACTGAAGTACAAGGTAAACACAAAGGCAACAGGTGACCAGGAAAAGGTAAATCACTAATCGCAAGCAAGGCCAAGCAAAGGTGAGGAGGCGGGCAATCACAGCACAGGTGAGTGACAAAAACCCAGGTAAACATATCAATTAAGCGAAAATTACCTGGCGGGGCGTGTAAGAAGGTGAGGTGAGATTAGGAAAGGGCAGGTGAGGTGAGCGGAGACAGGTAAAGGCAGGTAAGCAGGTATTAATGGTTTAGACCGGTGTGTGTGTGTGTGTGTGTGTGTGTGTGTGTGTGTGTGTGTGTGTGTGTGTGTGTGTGTATGGGATGGAATGGGAAGGGAAGGGAAAGGAAGGGAAGGGAAGGGAAGGGATAGGAAAGGAAGGGAAGGGAAGGGAAGGGATGGGAAGAGGAGGGAAGGAAAAGGAAAGGAAAGAGTAGGGAAAGGAAGGGAAGGGAAGGGAAGGGAAACTGAAGGAAAGGGAAGAGAAAGGAAAAGGGAAGGGAGAAACATGGATAGGAAGAAAAATAAAGGAATAGAAAAAAGAAAAGCATAGGAAAAGAAAGAAAGGGAAAGAGAATAGAAGGGAGGAGAGAAAAGGGAAAATAAATAAAGGAAAGGAAAGGAAGGAAAAAGCAGAAAGAAATGAGGGTGATGTAGATATTAATGGACGGAAAACAAAGAAAACAAACAAACAAAACAATCAAACGGACTTATAATAAAACACACACACACACACACACACACACACACACACACACACACACAGGTTAAAAAGAAATACAGACAGACACATTCCATTAACTGATTGGTGCTGGAAATCCCTTTGTGTGTGTGAGTGTGTGTGTGTGTGTGTGTGTGTGTGTGTTTGTCTCTCTCTCTCTCTCTCTCTCTCTCTCTCTCTCTCTCTCACATAAAAAAAGACAAAGGTAAGTGCAATTAATAATCTCAGGTAGACAGGAATAGAGAGAGAGAGAGAGAGAGAGAGAGAGAGAGAGAATTCTAGAAGGACGTCCAGACTCTATTATTCTAAGCGGACGAAAGAAAAAAAGTCTTGAAGTAGAAAAAAAAAATAAAAGTAATAATTGGAACATGACTTTGGACTTTTTTTCCTTCTTATGTTTTTTTCTTTTTTTTCCTTCCCTTCCATTTATCTTCTCTCCCTTCCTCCTCCTTCCATTCTTATTTCCTTCTCTTGTTTTCTTCCCTTCTTTTCATTTTCTTCATTCTTTATATTTTCCCTCACTTTCCTTATCCCATTTCCTCTCTTTCTTCCTTTCCTCCTCTTCCTTTTCTCCCTCCCTTTCTTTTTCCTTTTCTCCCATTCCTTCTTTCCTACTTCTCTTTCTCCCTTCATTTTTACTTTCTTTCTCTCCTATTTTTTTCTTTTCCCTCCCTTCCCTTTTTCTTCCCTTCTTTTCGTTTTCTTCATTCTTCCTCTTTCCACTTTTTTTCCTTATTGCATTTTTTCTTCCTTTCTATCTTTTCTTTCCTCTCCCTTCTCCCTTTTCTTCTGTTTCTTCTTTCCTACTTCTTTTCCTTCCTTATATTCCACTTTCTTTCTTTCTCTTCTATTTTTATTTTCCTTCCCTTCCCATTTTCCTCCCTTTTCCCTATTCTTCCCTCCCTCCATTCCTTCTTCTCTTCCTTTCTTCTCCCTACTCCTTCTCTACCATTCTCCTCTCACTCTTCCTCTCTCTTTTCTCTCCTCTCTCTTTCTTCCATAACCTTTCCTTTTCACGCTTCCTCCCTTCCTCCCTTCCTTGCCCTCCCTCCCTTACCCTTTGCCCTTCCTTCCTTACCCTCTACCCTTATCTCCCTCCCTCCTCCTTCCCTTCCTCATCCATTTTTTCCCATCATCGCCAAAACACACACAAAAAAAATCAAAATATATCACCCACAACCTTTCATCATGCACACACACACACACACACACACACACACACACACACACACACACACACACACACACACACACACACACACACACACACACACACACACACCGCTTCGATAGCTCAGTGGTTAAAGCTCAGCGCTGCCAGACTTCGCGGTCTGGCAGGCTGAGGTTCGAACCCTGCTCAGGCCGAGGTTTTTCTGTTGACAAGGAGCGATTACTGTCCCCCCTTGAGCAAGGGGGACGGGGCAAGGCCACCACACACAACGCACCCCTATGGGGTGTGTGGGGTGTGGTGGCCCCAGCAGTTCACAGAGATCGACTATCATGAGCCTTGCTCTCATCGGAAGGGTGCTCGCATGGCGATGACGAGCACAGTTCGTGATCAGGCCGAGGGTGAATTACACACGCATCAACCTTTTACAAGCACACCCTCACCCACGCCCACACCCACGCCTTATCTCTGCCTTAACCCACGCCCACACCGGTTAACTTATGCACCTGTGCCACGCCCGTAAGCAATCAAGGAGAAGGTCAGGTGAGGCGTAGAAGAGGAGGGGGAGGGGTGGAGGGGTATGGGGAGGAAGGGGGGCAGGGTAACAGAGGTCGTCGTGATAGGTCGGGCGTCGCGCGGCCACTGGACGTAAACAGATAGCAAGGGATTTTAGGGCGGCCGGCGTCTTGTTTGGGCCAGGATGTGGCGGGGAAAAACAGACGGATGATTGGATGTTTTTCGTGGTTTTCTTTTTTTGTCTTTTTGTCTTTTTTTTGTTTTTAGTTTCATTTTCGTTCTTCGTAAATAGTTAGATGTTTTTTTCTTTATCTTTCTTTCATTTTTGCTGCGTTTGTAAATAGAAAAAAAAGATAAGTAGACGTTTTCTTATAGGCTATTTTTCTTTATCTTTTTTTCTTTTTAATTTTCGTTTTCTTGACACGTTCTTATTTGTTTTATTTTTCTTTACCTATTTTTCGTTTCCTTGTGTTTATATATCGAGAGAAAAGATAACTATACTTTTTTTGTCTTTTTCATTTTCTTTACATTAATTTTCTTTTTCTTTTTTCTTTATTTTTCGTTTTCGTTTTCTTTACACAGACGTTGCTTTTTCTTTACCTATTTTTCTTTTCCTTGTGTTTATATATCGAGAAAAAAGATAGTTACACTTTTTTGTCTTTAATTTTCTTTACATTAATTTTCTTTTTCTTTTTCTTTTTTCTTTATTTTTCGTTTTCGTTTTCTTTACACAGACGGTTTTGTTTCTTTAGCTATAATTTTCTTTTCCTTGGGTTTATATATCGAGAGAAAAGATAATTATATTCTTTACATTAATTTTCTTTTTTGGTTTTTTCTTTAACTATAATTTTCTTTTCCTTGTGTTTATATATCGAGAGAAAAGATAATTATATTTTATTTTTGTCTTTTCCATTTTCTTTACATTAATTTTCTTTTTGTTCATATATAAGAATAGAGAAGACCTTTTTTTTCATTATTATCTTTTCCTTTCTTCGTTTCTTCTCTGCATTTCGTGCGTCATCGAAGAAGGTGAAGGAGAAGAAGAAGAAGGAGAGGAGGAAAAAAAAAAGGAGAGAACGTGATGTGTAATAAATGCGATTCCGGCAAAAAAAGGAAGAAGAAAAAAAGATGCAGGGGAAGGAGAGGAAAATAATAAAGGAAGGGGATGGGAAATAAAAAAAAGAAAAGAAAGATGGAAGAAATAGGGAAATAAAGGGAAGGAGAGGAAAGGAGTAAAAAAAAAAGGAATGGGAAAATAGAGGGAAATGGAAGGGAAGAGAAAAGAAAGAAGGAAGAAACGGGGAGAGAAAGGGAAGGAAAGGAAAGGAGTGGGATAAAAAGAAAAGGAATGAGAAATTAGAGGAAAGCGAAGGGAAAAGAGAAAAGAAAAGAAAGGAGGAAATGGGGAAGGGAAGAGAAGGAAAGGAATAGGAAAAGGAAGAAAGGGAAATAAAGGAAGGAGAAGAGGAAGGGAAGGGAAGGGAAATAAAAGAGAGGGAAGAAAAAGGGAAAGGAAGGGAAAGAAAGGAATAGGAAAAGGAGGAAAGGGAAGTAAAGCAAGGAGGAGAAGAGGAAGCGAAAAGATAAAGAGAAGGGAAGAGAAAAGAAAAAAAGGGAGAAAAACGAAAGAATAGGAAAAGGAAGAAAGGGAGGTAAAGGAAGGAGAAGAGGAAGAGGAAAGAGAAAATGGAAGGAAAGGGAAAAGAAAGAAAAGAAAGAAGGAAGAAAAAGGGAAAGGAAGAGAAGGAAAGGAATAGGAAATGGAGGAAAGCGAAGTAAAGGAAGGAAAAGAAGAATTGGAAAGAGTTACAGGGAAGGAAAGAGAAAAGAAAGGAAGAGAAGGAAAGGAAGAACAGGAGAAAGAAAGGAATAGGAAAAGAGGGAAAGGAAACACGGACACGAACGGGAAACTAAAAAATGAAAGAAAAAGAAAAGAAAGAAAAAAAAAGGGGATGGGAAATTAAAGAGAACGGAAGAGAAAGGAGAAGAGAAAGAAGGAAGTAATGAGGAAAGGAAGAGAAGGAAAGGGAGGAGAAAAGAGAAAAGAAAGAAGGAAGAAATGAGGAAAGGAAGAGAAGGAAAGGAAATTAGGAAAGGAAGAAAAAATATAGTGAAGTAAAGGAAGGAAAAGAGGAAGTGGAGAAAATGAAACGGAAGGAAAAGGAAACGAAAGGAAAGAAAGAAGGAAGAAATGAGGAAAAGAAGAAGGAAAGGAGATTAGGAAAGGAAGAAAAATTAAAGTGAAGTAAAGGAAGGAAAAGAGGAAGTGGAGAAAATGAAACGGAAGGAAAAGGAAACGAAAGGAAAGAAAGAAGGAAGAAATGAGGAAAAGAAGAGAAGGAAAGGAAAGGAAGAAAAATTTAAGTGAAGTAAAGGAAGGAAAAGAGGAAGTGGAAGGAGTGAAAGGGAAGGAAAAGGGAACGAAAGGAAAGAAAGAAGGAAGAAATGAGGAAAGGAAGAGAAGGAAAGGAAAGGAAGAAAAATTTAAGTGAAGTAAAGGAAGGAAAAGAGGAAGTGGAAGGAGTGAAAGGGAAGGAAAAGGAAACGAAAGGAAAGAAAGAAGGAAGAAATGAGGAAAAGAAGAAGGAAAGGAGATAGGCAAATACGACTCCTGTCCAAAAAAGAAAAGAAGAAAAAAAAAATGTCCCGCCCAAAGCAAACACGACTGATCAGAAGAAAGACATCGTTATTTTCTTCGCCGGCTTTGGTATTTCTTTTATTTTCTTCTTTTCTTTTCTTTTTTACACGAGCCATAAAAAAGAAGGATGTCATTCTCTTTTTTTTTGTGTCATTGTTATTTTTTTATTTTTTTATTTTTCCGTTCGTATCCGCGTTCCCTTTCCTTCTTTTCTTATTCCTTCCTTCTCTTTCTTTTCCCTTCCCTTCCTTTTAAGTCTCTCTCCCTTGTGTCTGCTCCACGCTTCTTATTTATTTTCCTATTCCTTATCTTCCTTCTCTTTCTTTCCCATTCCTTCTCTCTCTTTCCCTTCCCTTCTTTTTCTTTTCTTCCCTTCCCTTTAAATCTCTCTCCCTTGTGTCTGTTCCACGCTTCTTATTTATTTTCCTATTCCTTATCTTCCTTCTCTTTCTTTCCCTTTCCTTCTCTCTCTTTCCCTTTCCTTCTCTTTCTTTCCCTTCCCTTCTCTTTCTTTCCCTTTCCTTCTCTTTCTTTCCCTTCCCTTCTCTTTCTTTCCCTTCCCTTCTCTTTCCTTCCCTTTCCTTCTCTTTCCTTCCCTTCTTTTTCTTTTCTTTCCTTCCCTTTAACTCCCCGTTCCTTGTGTCTGTTCCACGCTTCCTATTTCTTCTCCTATTCCTTATCTTCCTTCTCTTTCTTTCCCTTTCCTTCTCTTTCTTTCCCTTCCCTTCTCTTTCTTTCCCTTCCCTTCTTTTTCTTTTCTTTCCTTCCCTTTAACTCCCCTTCCCTTGTGTCTGCTCCACGCTTCCTATTTCTTCTCCTATTCCTTTTCTTCCTTCTCTTTCTTTCCCTTTCCTTCTCTTTCTTTCCCTTCCCTTCTCTTTCTTTCCCTTCCCTTCCCTTCTTTTTCTTTTCTTTCCTTCCCTTTAACTCCCCTTCCCTTGTGTCTGCTCCACGCTTCCTATTTATTCTCCTATTCCTTATTTTCTCTTTCTTTTCCTTTCCCTTCCCTTTAACTCTCTGTCCCTTGTGTCTTCTCTGCGTTTCTTATTTCTTTCCCTATTCATTTTCTTCCTTGTCTCTCTTTTCCCTTCCCTTCCCTTTGACTCTCTTTCCCTTGTTTCTGTTCTACGCTGCCTATAAACCTAAAACAGACAAACTAACAGACAAAACCAAAAACTAGAACACTCAAAAACATTAGCCTTGGACCGATTTCTTGAACATATCGACTCACAAGCACACACATATTTGACAAGGCCTCGTGGGCGTTGTGGGCATTTCCAGGGATGGCTTAATGACCTTGGTGGTAGCTCGGCCCTTCCTCTGTACCGTGAACGTGAAAAAAACAACCATGGAGACCCGATTAACCTCATTATTGGCCTCTGGAAATAGCTGACGTGGGAGGCAGAAAAGGAATACCCAAGTTGTTTACATTGTTAGTTCGACCGCCCGCCACCAGAGGGCCAAAACGTAAACAATAACACCCAGCCTCGACCACGCCTCTCAGTTCTCTCTTCTAATTGGCCATTTCTCATCTTCTCAGCCCGCCAATCACAGCACGAGTCCGCGGGGTAATGGAGGGTAATTCTTGGCTTCCCGTGAGAGGGCGGCACTTACCCTAAAAAGCCTATTGAGGGAGGAAAAAGGTTAAATAAGGGTTGGGGTTAATGGGAGGGCTGTGTGTGTTTTAGGTTTCCTCTTCCACTCTCTCGCCGTCTCGTTTTCGCCTTGATCTTCAGGCCTGACTTAGCTAATTTTTATGTTGTTTTCTTCCTGTTACTTTTCCTTTCTTTCCTTCCTTTTCCTTCCTTTCCTTCCTTTTCCTTCCTTTCCTTCCTTTTCCTTTCTTTCCTTCCTTTTCCTTCTCTCTTCTTCCTTCACTTACTAATACGGCAATCCTTCTCTTTATTTCCCTTTCCTTTCTTTTTTTTCTCCATCGTTTCTCCTTCCTTCCCTCTCCTTTCTTTCCTCTCCTTCCATCTCTCCTCCTCCTCTTTCCTTCTTCTTCCCTCTCCTTCCTTTCCTCATTTACTAACTCATTATTTCTGCTCTTTATTTCTCTCTCCTTTCTTTCCTCTCCATCCATCTGTTTCCTCTTCCTCTCTCCATTTCCTCCTTTCCATTTCTTTCTCTTCCACTCTTCTCTTCCCTTCCCTTCCTTTCCTTTCCCTTCCCTTCCCTTCCCTTCCCCTTCCTTTCCCTTCCCTTCCCTTCCCTCCCCTTCCCTTCCCTTCCCTCCCCTTCCCTTCCCTTCCCTCTCCTCCCTTTCCCTTCCCTTCCCTTTCCTTCCCTTTTCTTCCCATCCTCTCTCTCTCTCTCACACACACACACACACACCTGTCAAAATTGCTATGCCTGTCTTTACCTGTCTATCACACCTCACCTGACATTCATTCATTTAACCTGTATACCTGTCCACACCTGTTACTGCTATTATTACTACTGATATTATTATTTCTATTACTATTATTTACATCTATTACTGAACACACACGTAATACCTATCTGATTAAAGCTATTCACCTGTCATCTTACATCTCACCTGTTCTCACCTGCCCCATAATTACCTTGCGGAGACAAACACCTGGATGATAAAAAGTGAAAATAAAAAAAACAAAAGTGAAACAGGTAAAAAATAAAGCAATTTCAGCGACGATAATAAAACAAGAGATATAATAAAGAGGAATAAAGGTGAGAAAAAGGTGTAATTCACGTTATTTATACCTGGCATTACGGAAGATTAATTAAAGGTGTGGCCCGGGTAAACACTGTGACCTTGAGTGTACCTGGCGACGCTGTAATTAAGACGGCCAGGTGAAGCGAGGCGAGGTGACGTGACCCTGCTCGCTCCTTTGTCTTCCTTTGTGTGGTCGGATGTGGCGCAGATTAGAATGTGCGTGAACTTATTTTTTGGGCCCGTGAAGATACTATTTGTGGCGTGTGTACAAATTGGTTTTAGTGAGCGATTTGAGCTGTGAGGATTCTTTTTTTTTGTTTTTTTTGTTTGTTTGATTGTCTTTGTATGTTTATATGTCCGTGTGTTTCTGTCTGTCGGTGCGTGTACTTATTTTTTTGACCTATGAAGATACTTTGTGTGGCGTGTGTGCAAATTGGTTTTAGTGAGCGATTTGAGCTGTGAGGATTTGTTGTTGTTGTTTTTTTGTTTGTTTTATTGTCTTTGTATGTTTATATATCCATGTATCTAGCTGTGCGTGTACTTATTTTTTGGACCTATGAAGATACTTTTTTGTGGCGTGTGTACAAGTTGGTTTTAGTGAGCGATTTGAGCTGTGAGGATTCTTTTTTTTTTTTTTTTGTTTGTTTGATTGTCTTTGTATGTCCGTGAACTTATTTTTTTGGCCCGTGAAGATATTATTTGTGGCGTGTGTACAAATTGGTTTTAGTGAGTAATTTGAGCTGTGAGGATTCTTTTTTTTATTGTCTTTGTATGTTTATATGTCCGTGTGTTTCTGTCTGTCGGTGCGTGTACTTATTTTTTTTATCAATGAAGATACTTTTTGTGGCGTGTGTACAAATTGGTTTTAGTGAGCGATTTGAGCTGTGAGGATTCTTTTGTTTGTTTGTTTGTTTGTTTGATTGTTTTTGTATGTTTATATGTCCGTGTATCTCTCTGTCCGTGTACTTATTTTTTTACCTATGAAGATACTTTTTGTGGCGTGTGTACAAATTGGCTTTAGTGAGCGATTTTGATTGTGAAGATTTTTGTGTGTGTCTGTCTCTGTCTTTCTCTTTATGTCTATTTTTCTGTCTATGTCTGTCTGTCTGTCTGTCTTTTTCTATGTCTGTTTATCCATCTGTCTGTTATTTATATGTCTTATCTGTCTGTGTCTGTGTGTCTGTCCGTCTTTCTGTCTGTCTGTCTCTGTCTGTCTGTCTGTCTGTCTGTGTATGTCTATCTGCCTGTCTTTTTTTATGTCTGCTTATCCATCTGTCTGTTATTTATGTTTTATCTGTCTGTATCTGTGTATTTGTTCGTCTTTCTGTTTGTCTGTTTCTGTCTGTCTGTCTGTCTAAGTCTTTCTGATATCAATAATTGTGTCTCTCATAAGAACAGAACAGGACTCGGAGTAATGGCGGAGGAAAAAAAAAAAAAAGAAGGAAAGGAGGAGATAGAAAATAGCACTAAGTAAGAGATCATGTTAATAATAGCCCGTGCAAAGAGAGGCGAGCTATTGGTGTCCTTACAGAGCAGCGTCTAGGCGTGACACTCCTGGCGGCAAAGGTTAGACAGTAAAGTAAAGCAAAGGTTAGACTCATGCACGCACAGAGAGGGCAGGTTAGTGGCGCGGTGTGTCTGCGCTGCTGCCCTCTCGCGGACGACTGGTGAACTTGGGTTTTTGTGGGGGTTTGGCTCTGTATGTTAGTCTGTTTGTTTGTTTGTTTGTTAGTGTGTCTTTCTTGTTTTCTTTCTTTCCTCCTTTTATTCTTTCTTTCTTCCTTTCATTCTTTCTTTCTTTTTCTTTCTTTCTTCTATCTTTCTGCCTGTCTTTTCTCTTTCTTTCTTTCTTTTTTTCTGTTTGTCTGTCTGTGTCTCTGATAATGATACTACTACTACTACTACTACTTTTACTACTACTACTACTACTACTACTACTACTACTACTACTACTACTACTACTACTACTACTACTACTACTACTACTACTACTACTACTACTACTACTACTACTGCTAGTCTACCACCACCAATAACAATAACAACTACAACAACAACCATCTCCCCCTCCCCCCCCCTGCCTCTCCACCCACAGAAAAACAAAAGCCTAGCCACAGCAAATCCCTCAGAATAGCCCCGGCCAGGTATGCGTCGAGCTAATAAGAGCCAGGTGAGACGGGCCACCAGTCACACAGGTAAACTTCATCAAAGGCCGCGTGCATACCTGAGCGGGATTATTTGAGACCAACACGTGGACAGGTAGGAGGAGGAGGAGGAGGAGGAGGAGTACAAAGGAGTACAAAGGAAAAGCAAACAGCAACAAATCTCTTGGTCCTAACTAGGCTGTTTGTTGTTGCTACCATCTACTCTAATCTACGAGTCAGAGACACAGGACAGCAAAGGTGAAGGCTCCTCCCCTCCCACCAGTCCCTCCATGAAAAGGAAGAATACCATGTAGTATAGAAAAACTACAATGGAATTTTACATGGACAGAAGGAAGATCACACACGACAACTAAGCTAACACTATTTTCTGTTAGACCGAAGCAAAATAGCGGATGTTCGGGTTAGCTTCTAAATATTGTCTAGTCGGTTTTTGAACGTGCAAATAGTTTCGCTTTCGACGACGTTTTGAGGCAAACCATTCCATACATTGATGACACGGTTGAAGAAGAAGTGTTTTGATTCATTTGAGTTGAAACGCTTCCTCGTTATTTTGTATCCATTGTTTCTTGTTACACTTGACTGAGAGACTGTAAAATAATCATGAACATTAACGTTATCGAATCCCTTGAAAATTTTAAACACTTCTATAAGGTCACCTCTTAGCCTGTGCTGTGATAAGCTTAATAAGTTCTTTAAGTCTATCTTCGTACGGTTTGTTTCGCAGTCTAGGGATCATTTTCCTGTGTTTAGCGACTTTGAGAATATGTTCAAGAGGGGCTTGCTGATCTGATGTTTTGCCTCTTTAACCCCTTGACCGCGGATTTCCTACAAGAAGACATCACCAAGCTACAGGAATGGAACAAAAAGTGGCTGCTACAGTTCAATGAGGAAAAATGTAAAGTCCTGTACCTTGGGAGAGGATATCCAGCATACCAATACCACATGGGAAACACTCCACTATCCACCACAGAGGCAGAGAAAGACCTGAGCCTTTATGTTACCAGGCTACCAGTGAAAGCCGAATCCGTGCCAATCGCAGCGGACGGGTTAAGAATACGCGCGGGAATGTTTTATCTGGGCCGGGCGTTTTGTTGACTTTAATATTATCGATAATTTGTACTTTATCACTTTCTACAATGTCGCTAATACTACTCAAGGATGTCATCAATATATCTAGGGGCTTCCGGTTGCCTTTCGGATAAGATTTCTTCTGTAAAAACGGAGGCAAAAAAATCATTCAATATGTTAGCGATTTCTTTATCATCATTTGTGGAGGAGGAGGAGGAGGAGGAGGCGGAGGAGAGGAAGGAAGAAGAAATAGAGGAGGAAAAAGATGAGAAGAAGGAGAAGGGAAATTAAGAAAAATAAGTAGAAGAGAGTAGGGATAAGAAGAAGGAGGAGAAAGAAGAAAAAGAAAAGGTGGAAGAGTAGAAGAAGAAGGAGTAGGAGGAAGAAAAATAAATAGAGGAGGAGGAGGAGGAGGAGGAAGAAAAAAGAAGTAGAAGAGTAGAAAGAGATAAAGGAGGAAAAAGAAAAGAAACTGAGGGAGGACGAAGAGGGAGGAAGAAGGGAAGATGATGATGATGACGATGATCTTTCTTCTTCAGAGAGGAAAACCCACGAGATGAGGAAGAGGCGGAGAACTTCGGGAGCTGCACGCCGCCCTGCTGTAGGAGGAGGAGGAGAAGGAGGAGGAGGAGGAGGAGGAGGAGGAGGAGGAGGAGGAGGAGAAAAAGGGAGAATAGAGGAGAGGAAGTGTAGGCAATTGTGGGGAGGAAAGGGAATGAGGAAGGAATGAAGAAGAGGGGGATAGGAGGAGGGAAAAGAAAGGAAGAAGGGGAAATAATAGAAAAGAAGAAGAATATATAGAAAGGATGAAAAAGAGTATGGGAAAAGGAAAAGGAAGAGATGAGAGAAATTAAATGAAAAGGAGAAAGGAAGAAGAGAGAATAGAATAGGAGAGAAAAGAGAGTATAGAAAGAATGGAAGAAAAGAGTAAAGGGGGAGAAAGAAGATGAAAAGAACAGAAAAAAAGAGGAAATAGGAAGAAGAGAGGATAGCAAAAAAGATGAAGTATAGGAAACGTAGAAAGTGTTAATGAAAGAGATTTAGTCACTTTTTTCAACACCATTTCTCTATCACCACTTTTCATCACCATTTATTTCATCACCACTCTTTTTCATCACTTTTTCATCACCACTTTTCATCACTTTTTTCATCACCACTTTTTTCATCACCACTGTTTTTCATCACTTTTTCATCACCACTTTTCATCACTTTTTTCATCACCACTTTTTTCATCACCACTTTTTTCATCACCACTTTTTCATCACCACTTTTCATCACCATTTATTTCATCACCACTGTTTTTCATCACTTTTTTCATCACCACTTTTCATCACCACTTTTTTCATCACCACTTTTCATCACCACTTTTTTCATCACCACTTTTCATCACCACTTTTTTCATCACCACTTTTTTCATCACCATTTTTCTATCACCACTTTTCATCACCACTTTTTTCATCACCACTTTTTTCATCACCACTTTTCATCACCACTTTTTTCATAGCCACTTTTTTCATCACCACTTTTTTCATCGCCACTTTTTTCATCGCCACTTTTTTCATCGCCACTTTTTTCATCACCACTTTTTTCATCACCCCTTTTCATCACCACTTTTTTCATCACCACTTTTTTCATCACCACTTTTTTCATCGCCACTTTTTTCATCGCCACTTTTTTCATCGCCACTTTTTTCATCACCACTTTTTTCATCGCCACTTTTTTCATCACCACTTTTTTCATCGCCACTTTTTTCATCACCACTTTTTTCATCGCCACTTTTTTCATCACCACTTTTTTCATCACTTTTTTCATCGCCACTTTTTTCATCGCCACTTTTTTCATCGCCACTTTTTTCACCACTTTTTTCATCACCACTTTTTTCATCACCACTTTTCATCGCCACTTTTTTCATCGCCACTTTTTTCATCGCCACTTTTTTCATCGCCACTTTTTTCATCGCCACTTTTTTCATCACCACTTTTTTCATCACCCCTTTTCATCACCACTTTTTTCATCACCACTTTTTTCATCACCATTTTTTTCATCACCCCTTTTCATCACCACTTTTTTCATCGCCACTTTTTTCATCACCATTTTTTTCATCGCCACTTTTTTCATCACCACTTTTTTCATCACCCCTTTTCATCACCACTTTTTTCATCACCACTTTTTTCATCACCATTTTTTTCATCACCCCTTTTCATCACCACTTTTTTCATCACCACTTTTTTCATCACCACTTTTTTCATCGCCACTTTTTTCATCACCACTTTTTTCATCACCCCTTTTCATCACCACTTTTTTCATCACCACAATTTTCATCACCACTTTTTTCATCACCACTTTTCATCACCACTTTTTTCATCACCCCTTTTCATCACCACTTTTTTCATCACCACTTTTTCATCACCAATTTTTTCATCACCCCTTTTCATCACCACTTTTTTCATCACCACTTTTTTCATCACCACTTTTTTCATCGCCACTTTTTTCATCACCACTTTTTTCATCACCCCTTTTCATCACCACTTTTTTCATCGCCACTTTTTTCATCGCCACTTTTTTCATCGCCACTTTTTTCATCACCACTTTTCATCACCACTTTTTTCATCACCACTTTTTCATCACCACTTTTTTCATCACCACTTTTTCATCAACACTTTTCATCACCACTTTTTTCATCGCCACTTTTTTCATCACCACTTTTTTCATCACCACTTTTCATCACCACTTTTTTCATCGCCACTTTTTTCATCACCACTTTTTTCATCACCACTTTTTTCATCACCACTTTTTCATCAACACTTTTCATCACCACTTCACCACCATCACCACTTATCACCACTTTTCATCACCACTTCACCACCATCACCACTTATCACCACTTTTCATCACCAGTTTTCATCACCACTTTTTTCATCACCACTTTTTTTCATCACCACTTTTTTTCATCACCACTTTTTTTCATCACCACTTTTTTCATCACCCCTTTTCATCACCACTTTTTTCATCACCACTTTTTTCATCACCACTTTTTTCATCACCACTTTTTTCATCACCCCTTTTCATCACCACTTTTTTCATCACCACTTTTTTTCATCACCACTTTTTTTCATCACCACTTTTTTTCATCACCACTTTTTTTCATCACCACTTTTTTTCATCACCACTTTTTTCATCACCACTTTTTTTCATCACCACTTTTTTTCATCACCACTTTTTTTCATCACCACTTTTCATCACCATTTTTTTCATCACCACTTTTTTTCATCACCACTTTTTTTCATCACCACTTTTGATCAACTTTTTTTTCATCACCACTTTTTTTCATCACCACTTATTTCATCACCACTTATTTCATCACCACTTTTTTCATCACCACTTTTCATCACCACTTTTCATCACCACTTTTTTCATCACCACTTTTCATCACCATTTTTTTCATCACCACTTTTTTTCATCACCACTTATTTCATCACCACTTATTTCATCACCACTTTTCATCACCACTTTTCATCACCACTTTTCATCACCACTTCAGGGCACGGTGTCAGTGTGTCCAGACGGGTTACTACACTTCGGAGATTCGGTGTTGATCCACGCGCCTGTCGTCCAGCCCCGGAAAGGTGAGTCTAGCAACGCGCCCGGTTTAATTAGTACTATCTTACCTGTGTATATACGTGTGGTTGCCAATTTGTACGCGGTGTTTTAACTCATTTGTACGCAGTGTTGTTTTTTCTTAATTTTCTTCTTCCTTATTCTTTCTGTTTGTCATCTTCCTTTCCCTTTTCCTTCTGCCTCCTTTTTTCCTTTTCTTTTCTTTTTCTTTCTGCTTTCCTTTCTTTCATCCGCTTCTTTTCCTTCATCTGCTCTTTTTTCTTCCTTTCTTCTTTTTTCCTCTTCCTTCTTTCCTCTTTATTCTCTTCGTTCTTTTCCCCCTGGCTATTTTTTTCCCTTGCTTTCCTATCTTCTTTTTTCTCTTTTTCTTTCTTTTCTTTTTTCATTCTCATTTCCTCTTATTTCCTTTCCTCTCCACCTCGTCGTTTTCCTCACCTTCCTTCTCTTCCTAATTCCTCTTTCCTCTTCATTCTCTCTCCTCTTCATCTTCCCTTCCCATCCCTCCCTTTCCTACCTGTAATATAAGAAAGGTAACCATGGGAACACACCTGGCTGTAATTAGGCCCATCTTACTTGTATGGGATAGGTATACGTGCCAATTTGTACGTGATGTTCTGACCAATTTGTACGCAGCATTTGTTTATTAGTGTCTTATCTATTTGGAAGGTTAGAAAAGCGACGGGCAGTTCCTTAATTAACCAATCCTTCCTCTATCCACAAGTCCCTTAAGTAATCTATTTCACATATTATAATACAGTCGCATCTTCTCCTCCTCCTCCTCCTACTCCTCCTCCTCTTCCTCTTCCTCTGATTCACTCCTTCTCCTCTTCCTCTTCCTCTTATTCACTCCTTCTCTTCCTCTTCCTCTTATTCACTCCTCCTCCTCTTCCTCTTCCTCTTATTCACTCCTCCTCCTCTTCCTCTTCCTCTTATTCACTCCTCCTCCTCTTCCTCTTCCTCTTATTCACTCCTCCTCCTCTTCCTCTTCCTCTTATTCACTCCTCCTCCTCTTCCTCGTCCTCTTCTTCACGCCTCCTCCTCTTACTCATCCTCTTATTAACTCCTCCTACTCTTCCTCTACCTCTTATTCCATCCTCCTCCTCTTCCTCTTCCTCTTATTCACTCCTCCTCTTCCTCTTACTCCTCCTCCTCTTCCTCTTTCTCTTACTCCTCCTACTCTTCCTCTTCCTCTTATTCACTCCTCCTCCTCTTCCTCTTCCTCTTATTCACTCCTCCTCTTCCTCTTCCTCTTATTCACTCCTCCTCCTCTTCCTCTTCCTCTTATTCACTCCTCCTCTTCCTCTTCCTCTTATTCACTCCTCCTCCTCTTCCTCTTCCTCTTATTCACTCCTCCTCCTCTTCCTCATCCTCTTAATAACTCCTCCTCCTCTTCCTCTTTCTCTTATTCACTCCTCCTCCTCGTCATAGTCGTCTTCTTGACTCCTCCTCTTCCTCTTCCTCTTATTCACTCCTCCTCCTCTTCCTCTTTCTCTTATTCACTCCTCCTCCTCTTCCACTTCCTCTTATTCACTCCTCCTCCTCTTCCTCTTCCTCTTATTCACTCCTCCTCCTCTTCCTCTTCCTCTTATTCACTCCTCCTCCTCTTCCTCTTTCTCTTATTCACTCCTCCTCCACTTCCTCTTTCTCTTATTCACTCCTCCTCCTCTTCCTCTTCCTCTTATTCACTCCTCTTCCTCTTCCTCTTATTCACTCCTCCTCCTCTTCCTCTTCCTCTTATTCACTCCTCCTCTTCCTCTTCCTCTTATTCACTCCTCCTCCTCTTCCTCTTCCTCTTATTCACTCCTCCTCCTCTTCCTTCTGCAGCCGGAGAGTCCAAGCCTTCCCTGCCCTGCACCCTCGCCGCCACGCCCTCCAGAGATGCGCTGCTCAGGAACGACTTCGAGGAGACGCCCATCACGGCCAGCCCGGACCACCACCAACCCGTCCTCAAGAATGTGTTTACCATACGCCCGTGAGTGTGTTGGGGGGGGGGGGGTTGAGGGGGGAGGGGTGGGGGTGTTTGTGGGTGTTTGTGTGCCAGAAAGAGAGAGAGAGAGAGAGGAGTAAAGAAAGAGGGGGAAAGATAGGACAGAAAGGAAGGAAGGAAAAAAGGAAGGATGGAAGAAAGGACAAAAAGAATGGAAGTGAAGAGGAGGAAGGAGAGCAAAGGTGTGTGTGTGTGTGTGTGTGTGTGTGTGTGTGTGTGTGTGTGTGTGTGTGTGACCTTATCTAACCTTATTTAACCTTATCTAATATAACCTTATCTAACCTGACCTAACCTAACCTAACCTATCCTAACCTAACCTCACCTAACCTAGCCTTATTTAACCTTATCTAATCTAACCTTATCTAACCTGACCTAACCTAACCTAACCTAACCTAACCTATCCTAACCTAACCTCACCTAACCTAGCCTTATTTAACCTTATCTAATCTAACCTTATCTAACCTGACCTAACCTAACCTAACCTGACCTAACCTATCCTAACCTAACCTCACCTAACCTAGCCTTATTTAACCTTATCTAATCTAACCTTATCTAACCTGACCTGATCTAACCTAACCTAACCTATCCTAACCTGACCTGACCTAACTTGACCTCTCTCAGACGCCGCGCACAGGACGCCATCGGCAACGTCCTGTGCTACGGTGACCCCTTTGACCTCACGCATGTCACGCACGGGGGGCAGGAGTACCACGTGACCTCGCCCGTGGGGTCAGCGCTGCACTCGGGGCGGGAGAGCAGGCGGCAGGAGGTGCTTTTGAAGGCGGGCAGCGGGGCGCACTCTGCCTGGCGCCTCATACCCAGTGACAAAGCCCAGCGCGTGGTGATGGAGGGGGAGCCGGCGGAGGTGGGTGTGGGCGTGTGGGCGTGTGGGTATGGGGGTGGGGGGTGGGGTGGGGGGGGTATGTGTGTGGGGTATGTTTTTTTGTTCTTTTCCTCTTCATTTTCCTCTTTACTAGTACGTTCTTAAACCTCCTCTTTCGCTTTCCTCTTGTTTTTTTCCTTTTTCTTTTCCTCTCCTTTTCCTCTTTACTACGTTCTTAAACCTCCTCTTTCGCTTTCCTCTTGTTTTTTTTCCTCTTTCTTTTCCTTTCCTTTTCCTCTTTACTACATTCTTAAACCTCCTCTTTCGCTTTCCTCTTGTTTTTTTCCTTTTTCTTTTCCTTTCCTTTTCCTCTTTACTACGTTCTTAAACCTCCTCTTTCGCTTTCCTCTTGTTTTTTTTCCTCTTTCTTTTCCTCTCCTTTTCCTCTTTACTACGTTCTTAAACCTCCTCTTTCGCCTTCCTCTTTTCCTCTTGCATCTCTCCTCTTCTACACCTGTCCAAAATATCTTAATTTATTTCGTTATCTAGTATTTTTTTATTTCTCTCTTTTTTATTTTTTTTTATTTCTTTCTTTCTTCACTCTTACCATGTTTCAAGCTGTTTGATTATTTTTTATTCCCTTTCAACCTTTTCCTTCCTTCTTTCTTTCCTTCTTCCTTCCTTTTTTCCTCCTATCTTGCTGTTTGTCGACCTTTTCCTTCCTTCTTTCTTTCCTTCTTCCTTCCTTTTTTCCTCCTATTTTGCTGTTTGTCAACCTTTTCTTTCGTTCTTTCTTTCCTTCTTCCTTCCCTTTTTCCTTCTATCTTGCTGTTTGTCGACCTTTTCCTTCTTTCTTTCTTTCCTTTTTCCTTCCTTTTTTCCTCCTATCTTGCTGTTTGTCGACCTTTTCCTTCTTTCTTTCTTTCCTTTTTCCTTCCTTTTTTCCTCCTATCTTGCTGTTTGTCGACCTTTTCCTTCTTTCTTTCTTTCCTTTTTCCTTCCTTTTTTCCTCCTATCTTGCTGTTTGTCGACCTTTTCCTTCTTTCTTTCTTTCCTTCTTCCTTCCTTTTTTCCTCCTATCTTGCTGTTTGCCGACCTTTTCCTTCTTTCTTTCTTTCCTTCTTCCTTCATTTTTTTCCTCCTATCTTGCTGTTTGTCGACCTTTTCCTTCTTTCTTTCTTTCCTTCTTCCTTCATTTTTTCCTGCTATCTTGCTTTCTTTCCATCTATCTCCTTTCTTACCATCTTATTTTCTGTCGCTTTCTCTGTATTCCATTTCCCTCCTTTTCTCCTATAAGCTTATATGTATTTTTAACCATGGAAGACTAAGTAGCGGGCTTTGTTATTATTATTGTTTCCTTTTTTTCTGCCCTTGAGCTTTTTTTTACAGCAGAGGATTCAGTTCAAGGGCATAAAAAAAGGTAACAAATGTAAAAAAAAAAAAAAAAGCCCGCTGTCTCCTTTGTTGTAAAAGAAAAAGATGTTACCCAAATGTGACCCCGTTGTGACCCGGTGTGTGTTCCAGGTGGGCGCGCGCGTGTGGGTGGTGCAGACCATGACCAATCAGCCCATGGTGGTGGAGGAGGAGTTTACCGCCGCCACAATCTACGGGCAGGTGAGTGAGGGGCGGGAATGTCACGTTATCGTACTCATCACACTGGATTTTCCTATTTCTAACGCATAACGATCATAAAGAACCCTCTCTAATTAACATTTCTAACGCATAACGATCATAAAAAACCCTCTATAAATAACATTTTTAGCAATAACTAGAAATGGGTATCGTTAGTTTTATGGGTGCGACGGTTTTTGGTTTGAAATAAGCGAATATAAGAAGCTAAGTACGACAATCTGGCAACGTTGGTGAGGGGACAGGTGAGGGGGTGTGAAAGGGAAAGTTAAAGGGAAAAAGGGAAGGTGTGTGTGTGTTTGTGTGCCAGAAAGAAAGAGAGGAATAAAGATAGGATAGAAAAGGAGGAACAGAAAGAAAAGGGGAGACAGCTAGAGAACGGAAAGAAAGAAATGAGAGAAAGGAAGGAAGAGAGGAAGGAAAGATAGGTAAGGGAGGGAAGGTAAGGTGGGAGATGAGAGGGAAGAAGAGAAGGTGGTGAGAGAGGAAGGTAATGGATGAAGAGGAAAAGGAAGGTAAGGAGTGAGGGAAGGGGAAGGTAAGGAAGAGAGGGAGGTAAAGACAGTTAGGTAAGGGATGTGAGCAAATGTAAAAAAGAAAAAAGAAATGAAATGAAGGAAGATGAGGAAGGTGATAAAGAGGAAGAAGAATGAGTGAGAAAAGTGTAAAAAATAAATAAAATGAATAAAGGAAGATGAGGAAATAGAGGAAGAAGGTGATAAAGAGGAAGAAGAATGAGTGAGAAAAGAACGTAAAAAAAGAAGAAAAAATGAATAAAGAAAGATGAGGAAATAGAGGAAGAAGGTGATAAAGAGGAAGAATGAGTGTGAAAAGAACGTAAAAAAAGAAAATTAATAAAGAAAGATGAGGAAATAGAGGAAGAAGGTGATAAAGAGGAAGAATGAGTGTGAAAAGAACGTAAAAAAAGAAGAAAAAATGAATAAAGGAAGATGAGGAAATAGAGGAAGAAGGTGATAAAGAGGAAGAATGAGTGTGAAAAGAACGTAAAAAAAGAAGAAAAAATGAATAAAGGAAGATGAGGAAATAGAGGAAGAAGGTGATAAAGAGGAAGAATGAGTGTGAAAAGAACGTAAAAAAAGAAGAAAAAATGAATAAAGGAAGATGAGGAAATAGAGAAAGAAGGAGATAAAGAGGAAGAAGAAGAATGAGTGTGAGAAGAACGTAAAAAAAGAAAAAAATGAATAAAGGAAGATGAGGAAATAGAGGAAGAAGGAGATAAAGAGGAAGAAGAAGAATGAGTGTGAAAAGAACGTAAAAAAAGAAGAAAAAATGAATAAAGAAAGATGAGGAAATAGAGGAAGAAGATGATAAAGAGGAGGAAGATGAGAGAGTGTGAGAAGAACGTAAAAAAAGAAAACAATGAATAAAGGAAGATGAGGAAATAGAGGAAAAAGATGATACAGAGGAAGAAGATGAGAGTGTGTGAGAAGAATGTAAATAAAGAAAAAAAATGAATAAAGGAAGATGAGGAAATAGAGGAAGGTGATAAAGGGGAGGAAGATGAGTGAGGTGATAAGGGTGAGGAGTGGGTGACAGGTAGGACAGGTGAGAAGGTGGTAGACAGGTAAAGAAGGTGAGTCACGAGGTATTTAATTAGAGCCGGAAGTCAGGTGAGAGTGTGTGATAATAATAATAATAATAATAATAATAATAATAATAATAATAATAATAATAATAATAATAATAATAATAATAATAATAATAATAATAATAATAATAATAATAATAATAATAATAATAATAATGATTTGAATATTACTTTTTTCATTTAGTATTTTTTATTTTTTTGAGATAAGTAAAAAAAAAAAAAAATAATGACAACATATTCTACTACTGCTCCTACTCCTCCTCCTCCTACTACTACTACTACTACTACTACTACTACTACTATTACTGCTACTATTACTACCAACTTACTAACTACTTATGCTACTAACATCTCCTCCTCTTCCTCCTCCTTCATCTCTCCCCCACCCCTCCCCATTCTCCTCCTCCCCTCCTCCTCCCCCACACACCTGTCCCCTTTCACACCTGTCCCCTTTCACACCTGTCCCCTTACACACCTGTCCCCTTACACACCTGCCTCCCCCTTCACACCTGTCTCCCCTTTAACACCTGTCCCCCTTCACACCTGGCAGGAGCAACAGGTCAGCGTGGGCGTGGTGAACAGGGCCACCACGAGAGCCGCCTCCACCTTGGCACTGCTCACCTGGACGAGGCGCCTTCCTACACCTGGCCGGAGGGAGGAAGAGAAAGAGAAGGAGGTGGAGGTGGAGGTACAGGAGGAGAAGGAAGTGGTGGAGAGAAGCTAGGGAGGAGGAGGAGGAGTGGAGGGTGAGGGATAGGAAGGAGAGAGAGGAGGATGCCGTGGAGAGTCTGAGGTTGGCACTTCATGATATCAACAACGACTCCTCACCTGACGACTTCCTGGGCCAGTGATTACGACGACCACGAAGATAATGACAACGCAAACATACACATAAACACAATCAGATAAACAGGAAACAAACAAAAAAAGCCCCGTAATCAAAATCTCTCACTAAAACCAATTTGTACACCCGCGACGAAAAGTATCTTCACAGGCCAAAAAAATATGTACACGCACAGACATATAAAGATAGAAAGATAATGGAACAATAACCAAAACAAACATAAAAACAAACAAAAACAAAGAAGAAGAAGAAGAAGTAGTAGTAGAAGAAGAAGAAGAAGAAGAAGAAGAAGAAGAAGAAGAAGAGCAGAAACAAAAACAACAATAACTACTACTACTACTACTACTACTACTACCACTACCACCACCGCCACCACCACCACACACATTATAAACGAAACAAACACCAAAATAACATACAATAATGAGGATAGTATTAACATATAGTATTCGATCTCACTTGTAACCTCCCTATATGGTATTAGATTCGCCTTATACTCCTAAATACTCCAGGACCAATTACTGTACAGGTGTGTTGCTCATTAACCTGGCCGCACCTTGATTAGTTCTTACCTGTGTTGCATGACCTGTTGTGTACGTGCGTGTGTTTGTGTTAATTTGGCAATGTTAGTTTTCTTTAATTATTTGACTATTTACATATAATATACCTCATTTTTTTGCACACAAGTTATATGAAACGCACAAATATATACATAATTATAGATGGATATGTATGGCTATTATGTATTATTTATGTATTCTTTCTCTCCTTTCATTTTTCATCTCAGTTATTTTCCCTCTCTCTTCCTCTCTCTTCTTCTCTTCCTCTTCCTCTCCTTACCTCTTCTTTTGCCTTCCTCTCTTTATCTCTTCTTTTTCCTCTCCTTTTCCTCTTTACTATACGTTCTTTAATCTCATATTTCACCTTTTTCCTCTTCCTCTCCTTTTCCTCTTTCGTCTTCCTCTTTTCCTCTTGTTCTTTTGCCTTTTTCTCTTTCTCTCCTTTTCCTCTTTACTCCATTTATAAACCTCCTCTTTTGCCTTCCTTTCTTCCTCTTGTTCTTTTCCTCTTTCTTTTCCTCTATACTACATTCATAATCTCCTCTTTCGCCTTCCTTTTTTCCTCTTGTTCTTCTTCCTTTTTCCTCTTCTTTTCCTCTTTACTCCATTTATAATCTCCTATTCTGCCTTCCTCTTTTCCTCTTGCATCTCTCCTCTTCTACACACGTCCAGACTATCTTAATCTCGACTCCTCTTTATCTCTAAGCTCTATAACCTGATCTCTCTCTGTTATCAAGTTTATCTGTGAAAAATTTGGATCAGTAAAGAATTCAAGCATAATAATTTAGTCTGCCTTCCTAATCCGGTGTTTTCTGTGCCTAATCCTGGAAATAATGTTAGATAATGTTTTGGGTGGATATTCGCTCATCTGGCTTTGTGTCTTTAACTAGAGGATAGAATATTGATTAAAAAGGATTTGTTTATGTGTTGGAAGCATTAGTTCAGGATGTGGAGTGAGAAATCCGTGTAAAAATTGATGTTTCTCAGGGCGGAGCTAGTATATTTGAGTCCCCGTTTTTATATATCTTTTTTTTTTTTAAGGAATTATTTGCTTATTTCGCATTTTATCTTTGACTAGAGGGAAGGATACTAGTTACAAAGCTTCTATTTATGACCCGGAACCATTACATTTGGGTATGATATTAGAAATCCATGAAAATTTTGATGTTTCTGAGAGGGAGACCAAATTACTTGAGTCACCGTTTTTATTTCACACGTTTTCGGTGGGAGAAATTTATGAATGAAATTTATGAATGAACCGCTGCCGAGGACCTCCAGATGGGTGTGTTGGGTCTCTTTTCAGAGTTTATTACATGCCCTGGTGAGCTTAAGGGCCACTAATTACCCTGCAGCGTCTAATTATCCCAAACTAACAGCGATAACAGCCATTAGAGTGGATGAGAAGGACAGTGGGGTGGGTGAGTGCGAATAAAGTGAGTGATTACGGAGGGTGAGGCAGAGAGAGATACGGCAGATAAAGACGAGAAGGAAATCACAAGAGTAGGAGGAGGCGGAGGAAGAAACACAAAATTGAAAACAGACGGAAACGGCGTGATACTGAAACGGAAGGGAAACATAAATACGCAAATACTGAAGGCTCAAAGGCATCGAGTTGTAAATTTGGTGCATCAGTTTGAAGTTATAGACTCTGGGAGACCATAGCAAGGGTTAAAGTGATGGTCACTTGTTTGTTATCGTGGTGTCGGGCCGCGGGTTCCAGCACTACGCGGCGCTCCTCACTGAGTTGCCAGCGGTGCCTTTCCTGACGGGGCGGGCGAGTACCGGTAATTTAGTACCGGTGATATCGGTACTGAGGAGGCGGCAGTACCGGTACCAGTACTAAGAAGCCAGGCAGACCACCTTCCTGCAGAAGGCGTGGCAACTCGACAGGATGTTGGCGACAGAACGACAAACTAACAATGTCCACTAGCATTTAATAATGACGGGGCTCTGGAGGCCGTTGTCCCACAGTCTAACTAGCCCCCTAGAACTCCTCGGAAGAAGACTGATGCCATGCGTGGTGATCTTGGTGCTCGGTAACGACACCCAGGGACCGTGTGCACACCGTGCAGTCTATATACGGCCATACGCACCACCTCAGCCTGTCAGCGTCACATCACGGACTGGCACATAAATCCTTAATTTCTGTCCCTACAATCATCTCCATAGATCGAGTCCCACACTCTGCGGCCACCCTCGCCTGGTAGGCCTAAGCAGGACACCCTGGAGGTGTTTCTGCCCCAGAGTTTCTGTTTTTCCGTGGCCGGGCCGGGGCGGGCACTGGCACAGCAGCGGCCCATGGCGAGCGGTGCCAGTACCGATAAAGGGAGCCGCTAGTATTACCGGTACCAGTCCTTAGTGTTAGCCTGGTCGGCGGCGGGGTGGGACGTGCAGCGCTGGGACACCTGCTGGTCTTGACACTTGGAGCAGCGGAGCCTGAGGGCCGCGGGAGGTGCCGGAGCAGGGCGGGAGCAGGAGCGTGGAGGCGCCGCGGGGGAGCATGCCGCTGGCCCAGCACCCCGCGCTGTGGGCCAAGCTGCAGGTCCACAAGGAGGAGGAGGTGGGTGGCGGCGGCGGCGGCGGTGATGAAGGCGGCGGTGGTGGTGGTGATGAGGGAGGCGGTGGGGATGCATCCAACCACCTGTCACCACCACCACCAGGTTGTGTGTGTGTGGAGGTGTACGTGTGTATATGTGTGTGTGTGTGTGCGTGCGTGCATGTGTGTGTGTGTGTGTCCCCGTACACACACACACACACACACACACACACACACACACACACACACCTGTCCGCCTGTCCCTGCCCCTCGGGACAGGTGTGGGCCGGGCCAGCTAATGGGTGGGACAGGTGTGCGGCCAGGGGTCAAGGGAAGGACAGGGGTAATATTCACGAGGGGGCGGCCACCTCTTGCTAAGCTAATACTTACAATGTGATTTTTTTTTTTTGTCCTTGAAAGCAGTGCAGTAACAAATGACTTCCGGAAAAATTGGGTGATACTTTCACTCGCCTAAAAAAATTACACGAATGAATAAACCAACAAATGAATGAATGAAGGAGAAAAGAAAATGGTTAACATTCGTTTTAGTACCGTGCCAGTATTTCATTACCGTATCTACCTTATGAAACATTACTAACTCTTCATATATCTTTTCTACAAATGTTAAAAAAATCACCACACTATAGTTAAGTAAATAGAAACAGATGACGTTATTAAAACATGAAGTACAAGAACACATTTAATACAACACACACACACACACACACACACACACACACACACACTTTAAACACACACATGAACCTAAAAGAAAACACTACCAGAACATAGAAGGGGGTCGAGGAGGGCAAAGCATAAGCAAAGATAAGGGGGTGGAGGGGGGTGAAGTCTCCTTGTTAGGTAGGGTATGTTAGGTCAGGTCAGGTCAGGTCAGATGTGGTTCCGGGATATGCCTTTGCAACGGCTCCCGGATCTTCTGTTCACTCAATGTTCTTACGCTTCAGCTCTTATTTTCTTCTTCAGTTTTCACTTGACATCAAGTTTTTTCACTGATTTTGCACTTGTGTTTTAGTCTTCTGAACTTGTTGCCTTTCCTTCCAGAGTTTTTTCAAGTAACTTTTCCTTTCTTCTATTTCCTCACTTTATTTATTTCTTAAAGGTTAGGTTAGTTTAACCCATCCGCTGCGATTGGCATGGATTTGGCCTTCACTGGTAGCCTGGTAACATACACTCCCAGGTCTTTCTCTGCCTCTGTGGTGGATAGTGGAATGTTTCCCATGTGGTATTGGTATGCTGGATATTCCCTCTCAAGGTGCAGGACTTTATATCTTTCTTCATTAAATTGTTGCAGCCACTTTTTGTTTCATTCCTGTAACTTGGTGATGTCTTCAGGTAGGAAGTCAGCAGTCAAGGGGTTAAATATATTTGGCAGCAGTGTGGGTCGACGGAAAGCAGCAGCGTGGGGCAGGGCGGCATGGCGGTGGGGGTGGTCCACTATTCAGGCTGGTGGTAACAGGTGTGGCGGGGCAGTGGCTGGTGCACATCAGGCTTCTAAAAGTCAATTATTTAGTGGTTTCCAGAAAATAATACTATCTCCATTATAAAAAAAAACATCATATTTTGTCTATAATTAAAGTCTCGAAAATAGTTGGCTACCCTCTCATCTATAATCCCACAAAACAGCTCCCATTAGTTGTCTTGTTAATAACTTTGTTGTTTATTTTTTGTTATTTTTATTGTTAGTTTTGTTTTTATTATTCATTGTTTTTTGTTTGTTTTGGTAATGTTTTTTTTTTTTTTGAGGTTGTGTTTGTTTGTGTGGGTTTTGTTTGATGTGTTCTTTTACCTCATGTGCCTGGGCCAGGATTTGAACCCTGGCCCGTGGATTCGTAGGTAGGCACACTAAACACTGCACCACAGAGGAGAGATGAGATAAGGTAAATAAGGCAATCTGAAATCCACAAAAATTTCCATAGAATTGCGCAAGTTTTCCTACTTGGTCTTGGTCTTGGTTTGGGAGGTAGTTGACCATTTTGGTCCCAACTACAGCCTTTGTAACGGCTTACTGCCTCAGGGCCAACACCCTGAAAATCCTAAAGAATACAGTCTTAGTAGAAAGAGCCCATAGAGGCATAGACCGAGACATCTACAGGAGTCCACCCTATCTGGTGCACACTGCCCACACACTCTCCAGGAATTCCTTAACCCCCTCTATTGTTCTTCTGGTCACTGTCTGCAGTGTCCTCAGACCTAGCAAGAATTCTATCACCCTTTCTACATTCCCCTCTAGCATCCTATTCCATACGTCTGTTCCTAATTCCTGTGTTATTATTTCTACCACACTCTGCCTATTCCTATCATACCTAGAACACTTTAGTAGCATGTGTTCTATGGTCTCGTCAACCCCCCCTTCACACATACGGCATACCTTGCTTCCCCTGTTGGCCCTCCTATATGTCCTACTATTTACCTCTAAGGGTTTGGTCCTGGCCTTGACGAACAGCACACACCCCAGGCGACTATCATAGACAGCTTCACACTTGGGTTTGGCTTTCAATTTGTACCGTTCTAGAGAACTCTTTGCCCCCACCCTCTGGCGCCAGTCTACCCTGCCCCTCTCCTGTACTTTGTCCTTTACTCTACACTTCACTTCCTTCTCCTCCCCCCCTAGCATCATCTCCAAGAGTGTGAAGCCCTCCAGCCCACATCTCTTCTCCCAGCGTATGCTAGACTTTTTCCACTTCGTCCCCTGGCACGCCCTCTCATATACCTTGCGCGCCCACCTGTTCTCACTCATCTTTCTTACCCTGACTTTGTACCCTAAAACTGCTTCACCTATTCTTTCCTATTATTCTAAGGAATTTCCTGAGATTTCAGGCAGTCATGTTCTACCTAGTTTCTCCTTCCCAAAACCAGGTGTGGAGTGTTTTTTTTTTTTTTTTTTTGTCTCCCTTATCCAGTTTTATTTAATTTTTTGCCTTTCTCTTTTATACAAATATTTTACCTGTTTTTTATTTCCTTTTTTTCTTTCTATTTTCTTATTATTAATAGTTTTATTTTTTTTACTTGTCTTCCTTATCCTTTCTTATTTTGGCCATAGTTGGAGTCTGTAAAAATATCTCCCAACTCCACCTCCTCTACGATATGTGTGGTGTTGTGTGGCTGGGTGTGGTGTGTTGTGGCTGGGTGTGCTGGTGTTGTGTGGTGTGGCTGGTGTTGTGTAGTGTGGCTGGGTGTGTTGTGTGGTGTGGTGTGGCTGGTGTTGTGTGGTGTGGCTGGTGTTATGTAGTGTGGCTGGGTGTGTTGTGTGGTGTGGTGTGGCTGGTGTTGTGTGGTATGGCTGGGTGTGCTGGGTATGATTTGCCTACCACTGTACTGTAGAAGAAAGGAAGAGGGAGGGAGGTGGAGTCTGGGTTGAAATCAGTCACAACCTTAAAATTCATACATATATTTTATCTTTTTCCTTTATTATTTTTTTACCTTCTCTTTTCTTCTTATTATTATGACTGATATTTTTTTATCTTTTTCCTTTATCCAGTTTTATTTATTTTTTCCTTTTTCATACAAATATTTTACCTCTGCTTTATTTTTTTTACTTTCTGTTTTCTTATTATTTCTTCTTATTTTTCTTTTTCTTATTTTTTACCTTCTCTTTTCTTATTATTATTATTACTGATTTTTTTCTTTTTTTTTTCATACATATTTCACCTTTCCTTTATTTTTATTTTCTATTTTCTTATTATTATTTCTTCTTATTTTTCTTTTTCTTATTTTTTACTTACTCTTTTCTTCTTATTATTACTGATTTTTTTCTTTTTCCTTTATCTGTTTTTTTTTCTTTTTTTTTCATACATATATTTCACCTTTCCTTTATTTTTTTTTATTTTCTATTTTCTTATTATTATTTCTTCTTATTTTTTCTTTTTCTTAATTTTTACCTTCTCTTTTCTTATTACTGATTTTTTTTTTTCCTTTGTCCAGTTTTTTTTCCTTTCTCTTTCATACAAATATTTTACCACTCCTTTATTTTTTTTTTACTTTCTATTTTCTTCTTATTTCTTCTTTTTCTTAATTTTTACCTTCTATTTTCTTATTTCTTCTTTTTATTATTTTTTCTTATTTTTCACCTTTTATTTTTTTCTTCTTTTTATTATTTTTTATTATTTTTTACATTTTCTTTTCTTCTTATTTCTTCTTTTTATTATTTTTTTATTTCTCACCTTCTATTTTCTTCTTATTTCTTCTTTTTCTTTTTATTTTTGATTTTTTACCTTTTATTTTCTTCTTAATTCTTCTTTTTTTTATTTTTTACATTTTATTTTCTTATTTCTTCTTTTTATTATTTTTTCTTATTTTTTACATTTTATTTTCTTCTTCTTTCTTCTTTTTATAATTTTTTATTTTTTACATTTTATTTTCTTCTTCTTTCTTTTTATTATTTTTTAATTATTTTTTACATTTTATTTTCTTCTTCTTTCTTCTTTTTATTATTTTTTTTATTATTTTTCACCTTTTATTTTCTTCTTATTTCTTCTTTTTATTATTTTTTATTATTTTTTACCTTTTATTTTCTTCTTATTTCTTCTTTTTATTATTTTTTTCTTAATTTTTACCTTTTATTTCCTTCTTATTTCTTTTTTTATTATTTTTTACCTTTTATTTTCTTCTTATTTCTTCTTTTTATTATTTTTTATTATTTTTTACCTTTTATTTTCTTCTTATTTCTTCTTTTTATTATTTTTTTCTTAATTTTTACCTTTTATTTTCTTCTTATTTCTTCTTTTTATTATTTTTTTCTTAATTTCTACCTTTTATTTTCTTCTTTTTATTAGTTTTTCCTATTTCTTACATTTTATTTTCTTCTTTTTATTAGTTTTTCCTATTTCTTACCTTTTATTTTCTTATTATTTCTTCTTTTTATTAGTTTTTCCTATTTTTATATTTTATTTTCATCTTTTTATTAGTTTTCCTATTTTTTACCTTTTATTTTCTTCTTCTTTTTATTAGTTTTCCTATTTTTACCTCTTATTTTCTTCTTCTTTTTATTAGTTTTCCTATTTTTACCTTTTATTTTCATCTTTTTATTAGTTTTCCTATTTTTTACCTTTTATTTTCTTCTTTTTATTAGTTTTTCCTATTTTCTACCTTTTATTTTCTTCTTATTTCTTCTTTTTATTAGTTTTTCCTATTTTTACCTTTTATTTTCTTCTTCTTTTTATTAGTTTTTCCTATTTTTTACCTTTTATTTTCTTCTTCTTTTTATTAGTTTTTCCTATTTTCTACCTTTTATTTTCTTCTTATTTCTTCTTTTTATTAGTTTTTCCTATTTCTTACCTTTTATTTTCTTCTTCTTTTTATTATTTTTTCCTATTTCTTACCTTTTATTTTCTTCTTGTTACGAGGCTCAACATTTCATTACAATCATCACTTTTATTTTCATCCAGAACGCGTGTCATAAATTAGTCATATCCAGTTACGTATTATTTTTTCTTTTATTTATTTTTTATACATGCAGGAGCTATTTATTTATTTTTATACATGCAGGAGCTATTTATTTATTTTTATACATGCATGAGCTATTTATTTATTTTTATACATGCAGGAGCTATTTATTTATTTTTATACATGCAGGAGCTATTTATTTATTTTTATACATGCAGGAGCTATTTATTTATTTTTATACATGCAGGAGCTATTTATTTATTTTTATACATGCAGCAGCTATTTATTTATTTTTATACATGCAGGAGCTATTTATTTTTATACATGCAGGAGCTATTTATTTATTTTTATACATGCAGGAGCTATTTATTTATTTTTATACATGCAGCAGCTATTTATTTATTTTTATACATGCAGGAGCTATTTATTTATTTTTATACATGCAGCAGCTATTTATTTATTTAGTTGGATCGTATTGTTGTCTCCCACCTTGACATTTTCTATATTTTTTGTGGTACGAGGCCAGTGCTGGTAGTTTGTCGTACTCAGCCGATTATATTTCCTGACTTCCTACCCGTGAACTGTCTTCTGGGCTCCAATTTTCTCTTTTTTTCCCTCTTTTTGGACACTCCTTTGACCTCTATTCAGGAGCAGTAAGTAGCAGGCTTTTTTAATATTTTCTTTACGCCCTTGAACTGTCTCCTTAGCTGTAAAAAAATGAAATAATAAAATAAAATAACGAAACCAATTTATAGTTATCGTTAAAAGAGTTGGATTCTGATGTCTCTCGGCAATAGTTAGGCGTCAGAAACCGGTAAATACTATGCTCTGAGTACGACAATCTGGCAGCGGTGTACGAGGCAAACAGTGAAGATGATGATGACGATGATGGTTGTGATGACGTGTGAAGCCTAAGCCGACAGGATGTATTTTCTATTCAATCATGCTTTTGCTAATACGAGGAGATTTAGCGACACACACACACACACACACACACACACACACACACACACACACACACACACACACACACTCTTACTCCTGAAATTGACCTCTCTTTTGGCCATTCTTCTAAACTTTTCTCTATAGAGTCATGATTAGCAGGCTTTTTTTTTTCCTCTTCGTTTTTTTATGCCCTTGAGCTGTCTCCTTTACTGTGAAAAAGTACACACACACACACACACACACACACACACACACACACAAGTAGATAATGAGGAGTTGCTACTAAGAGAAGGAATAAACACCAGGAACACAAGAGGACACAGTAAAAAATTGAGAAAGGGAAGATGCTTGAGAGACATAAAGAAATATAGCTTCCTGCAAAGAAATATAGAGGTTTGGAACACACACACACACACACACACTTATACACACATACCGTACACACACAATTTCTCCTCTTCCATCCACACACACACACATACATGCACACTTTTTTTTTTTACCATTTCCCACCTCCCCCTCCCACACACACACACACACACACACACACACACACACACACACACACACAATGACATAAACCATCAAACAAACACACACACAAACAAAAAAAAACCCTCAAAACATAAATATAAACAGCTTTGCGCCCACGTTTTATTCCATAGAGCTGTTTGTGTGTGACTGCGACGCGATATTTATACATGCAGAGAGGGTTGACTGTGTGTGTGTGTGTGTGTGTGTATGTTTACCTAGTTGTGATATACAGGAAGAGTCTTAATTTGTCGAACTTCACTTAAAACTCGTCTATGGTTCTGTATTAACCCAGTAGCAGCGACGGGCCAAATTTGTGTCAAGTTAACCCCCCCAAAATAGATGATACATAAACTGATCACAAATGCGTTGATATATATTATGAAGTGGTTTGTGTGAGTGATGATTTTTTCTCATTTTTCTCGCTTAGAGGGACCATTAAGAAACATGATCCCTGCTGCTACCGGGTTAAACAACATCTTTGTCTAGGCTGTTCCTCTGGTCGATGCATGTAATGGGAAAGCCCTATTTCTCTACATCTTTCTCAGCCTCCTTTTGTGTCCTCTGGTTGCTCTCCCATCTCATGCAAACAGAGCCTCTCCATTGATTTTATCTATTAACTTCGTCACCCTGAAAACTGACAATGATAAGGAAGAGATATGGCAAGTGGAGTGCTGCAGGGCTTGTGGTGTATACCGGAAAAGTTCAATCTACCACCCTGTGAAAATAGAAGTAGAGATATGATAATGGTATACTGGAGAAACCTGTGCCAGAGGAAGAGAGGAGATTAGACGGAAATAAAAAAGTAGAAGTGAGTGAAGGAGATTGGCGCACGAATTAAGAAGTGAATGGAGAGATGGACGCACGAATTAAGAAGTGAATGGAGAGATTGACACACGAATTAAGAAGTGAATGGAGAGATTGACACACGAATTAAGAAGTGAATGGAGAGTTTGACACACGAATTAAGAAGTGAATGGAGAGATTGACACACGAATTAAGAAGTGAATGGAGAGATTGACACACGAATTAAGAAGTGAATGGGGAGATTGACACACGAATTAAGAAGTGAATGGGGAGATTGACACACGAATTAAGAAGTGAATGGAGAGATTGACACACGAATTAAGAAGTGAATGGAGAGATTGACACACGAATTAAGAAGTGAATGGAGAGATTGACACACGAATTAAGAAGTGAATGGAGAGATTGGTACACGAATTAAGAAGTGAATGGAGAGATTGACACACGAATTAAGAAGTGAATGGAGAGATTGGTACACGAATTAAGAAGTGAATGGAGAGATTGGTACACGAATTAAGAAGTGAATGGAGAGATTGGTACACGAATTAAGAAGTGAATGGGGAGATTGACACACGAATTAAGAAGTGAATGGAGAGATTGACACACGAATTAAGAAGTGAATGGAGAGATTGGTACACGAATTAAGAAGTGAATGGAGAGATTGACACACGAATTAAGAAGTGAATGGAGAGATGGACGCACGAATTAAGAAGTGAATGGGGAGATTGGTACACGAATTAAGAAGTGAATGGAGAGATTGACACACGAATTAAGAAGTGAATGGGGAGATTGGCACACGAATTAAGAAGTGAATGGAGAGATTGACACACGAATTAAGAAGTGAATGGGGAGATTGACACACGAATTAAGAAGTGAATGGAGAGATTGACACATGAATTAAGAAGTGAATGGAGAGATTGACACACGAATTAAGAAGTGAATGGAGAGATTGACACATGAATTAAGAAGTGAATGGAGAGATTGACACACGAATTAAGAAGTGAATGGAGAGATTGACACACGAATTAAGAAGTGAATGGAGAGATTGACACACGAATTAAGAAGTGAATGGAGATTGACACGAATTAAGAAGTGAATGGAGAGATTGACACACGAATTAAGAAGTGAATGGGAGATTGACACGAATTAAGAAGTGAATGGGGAGATTGACACACGAATTAAGAAGTGAATGGGAGATTGACACGAATTAAGAAGTGAATGGGAGATTGGTACACGAATTAAGAAGTGAATGGAGAGATTGACACACGAATTAAGAAGTGAATGGGGAGATTGACACACGAATTAAGAAGTGAATGGGGAGATTGGTACACGAATTAAGAAGTGAATGGAGAGATTGACACACGAATTAAGAAGTGAATGGGGAGATTGACACACGAATTAAGAAGTGAATGGAGAGATTGACACACGAATTAAGAAGTGAATGGGGAGATTGACACACGAATTAAGAAGTGAATGGGGAGATTGGTACACGAATTAAGAAGTGAATGGAGAGATTGACACACGAATTAAGAAGTGAATGGGGAGATTGGTACACGAATTAAGAAGTGAATGGAGAGATTGACACACGAATTAAGAAGTGAATGGGGAGATTGGTACACGAATTAAGAAGTGAATGGAGAGATTGGCACACGAATTAAGAAGTGAATGGAGAGATTGACACACGAATTAAGAAGTGAATGGAGAGATGGACACACGAATTAAGAAGTGAATGGGGAGATTGACACACGAATTAAGAAGTGAGTAAAGAGTTTGACACACGAATGGGAAAATAGAAGTAGAGAGTGGGAGTGAGAGAAGTGTGTGCCAGAGGAAGAGAGGAGATTAGACACAAACTAAGGAGGTAGAAGTGAGTGAAGGAGATTGACACACGAATTAAGAAGTGAATAGAGAGGTGGACACATGAATTAAGAAGTGAGTAAAGAGTTTGACACACGAATGAGAGTGGGAGTGAGAGAAGTGTGTGTCAAAGGAAGAAAGAGGAGATTAGACACAAGCTAAGGAGGTAGAAGTGAGTGAAGGAGATTAGCACACGAATAAAGAAGTGAATGGAGAGATGGACACACGAATTAAGAAGTGAGTAAAGAGTTTGACACACGAATGAGAGTGGGAGTGAGAGAAGTGTGTGTCAAAGGAAGAAAGAGGAGATTAGACACAAGCTAAGGAGGTAGAAGTGAGTGAAGGAGATTGACACACGAATTAAGAAGTGAATGGAGAGATGGACACACGAATTAAGAAGTGAGTAAAGAGTTTGACACACGAATGGGAAAATAGAAGTAGAGTGAGAGAAGTGTGTGCCAGAGGAAGAAAGAGGAGATAAGATGATGAGATAGAAGTGAGTTAACCGTGGAGCAGTGACGGGCCAAATTTGTGGCTTTAGCGTGTAGCAGCGACGGGCCAAATTTGTGGCTTTACCGTAGCTTTGATCGGCCAAATTGTGGCTTTAGTAGTAATGACGACCAAATTTGTGGCTTACCGTAGCAGTGACGGCCAAATTTGTGGCTTTACCGATGTAGCAGTGACGTAAATGGTAAATTTACTGTGTAGCAGTGATGGGCCAAATTTGTGGCTTTACCGTAGCAACAGACGCCAAATTTGTGGCTTTACCGTGGAGCAGTGACGGTCCAAATTTGTGGCTTTAATGTGTAGCAGTGTTGGGCCTAATTTGTGGATTTACCGTGTAGCAGCGACGGGCCAAATTTGTGGATTTACTGTGTAGCAGTGACGGGCCAAATTTGTGGCTTTACCGTGTAGCAGTGACGGGCCAAATTTGTGGCTTTACCGTGTAGCAGTGATGGGCCAAATTTGTGGCTTTACCGTGTAGCAGCGACGGGCCAAATTTGTGGCTTTACCGCGTAACAGCGATGGGCCAAATTTGTGGCTTTACCGTGTAGCAGCGACGGGCCAAATTTGTACCATGATATTAAACCCCCCAAAATAGATGATACATAAACTGATCACAAATGCTTTGATATATATTATGAAATGGTTTGTGTGAGTGATGATTTTTTTCATTTTTCTTGCTTAGAGGGACCATTAAGAAACATGATCCCCGCTGCTACTGGGTTAAGAAATTGAAACACTAATGAAGAAATGAATAGAGAAATTGACACACGAGTTAATGAAAGAAAATAAAACAGAGAAAGCAAGATGAAAGAAAAAACAAAGGGTCAGGAAATGGGAAGTGAAATAATAGTAGAAAAAATAAGACAAGAAATGAGAAAGAAAAGAGTAACTGGGAAAGAAAAAAATGAATGAAGAAGTGAATGAAGGGAATGAATGAAAGAAAATAAAACAGAAAAAGCAAGATGAAAGAAAAAAAATAGGGCCAGGAAATGGAAAATGAAATAGTAGTAGAAAAAAAAATGCAAGAAAGGAGAAAGAAAAGAGTTACTGAGAAAAAATCAAAGAAAAGCAGGAAAGAAAAAAATGAATGAAATGAATGAAGAGATCGACACATGAATGAAGAAGTGAATAAGGAGATTGACACACACACAGTTAAGAAGAGAGATTGAAATGAAGATAGGAATAGATGAAGAAAAGATGGACGTAGAAAAATATAAGAAAATGGAGATAGATAGAAAGGAAAAAAAGAAGAAAATGGAGATAGATGGAAAGGAAAAAAGAAGAAAATGGAGATAGATGGAAAGGAAAAAAGAAGAAAATGGAGATAGATGGAAAGGAAAAAAGAAGAAAATGGAGATAGATGGAAAGGAAAAAAGAAGAAAATGGAGATAGATGGAAAGGAAAAAAGAAGAGAATGGTGATAGATGGAAAGGAAAAAGAAGAAAATGGAGATAGATGGAAAGGAAAAAGAAGAATATGGAGATAGATGTAAAGGAAAAAAGAAGAAAATGGAGATAGATGGAAAGGAAAAAAGAAGAAAATGGAGATAGATGGAAAGGAAAAAAGAAGAAAATGGAGATAGATGGAAAGGAAAAAAAGAAGAAAATGGAGATAGATGGAAAGGAAAAAAAAGAAGAAAATGGAGATAGATGGAAAGGAAAAAGAAGAAAATGGAGATAGATGGAAAGGAAAAAAGAAGAAATGGAGATAGATGGAAAGGAAAAAGAAGAAAATGGAGATAGATGGAAAGGAAAAAGAATAAAATGGAGATAGATGGAAAGGAAAAAAGAAGAAAATGGAGATAGATGGAAAGGAAAAAAGAAGAAAATGGAGATAGATGGAAAGGAAAAAAAGAAGAAAATGGAGATAGATGGAAAGGAAAAAAGAAGAAAATGGAGATAGATGGAAAGGAAATAAAGAAGAAAATGGAGATAGATGGAAAGGAAAAAAGAAGAAAATGGAGATAGATGGAAAGGAAAAAAAGAAGAAAATGGAGATAGATGGAAAGGAAAAAAAGAAGAAAATGGAGATAGATGGAAAGGAAAAAAAGAAGAAAATGGAGATAGACGGAAAGGAAAAAAAGAAGAAAAGGAAGAAAATGGAAGTAGATGGAAAGGAAAAAAGAAGAAAAGGAAGAAAATGGAAATAGATGAAAAGGAAAGAGGAGAAAAATGGAGATAGATATAAAGAAAAAAGAAAGTGGAGATAGATTGAAAGAAAGGAAGAGGATGGTTGTAAATGAAGAAAATGACCTTAAAGGAAGAAAATAGACAAATGAAGACAAATAAGAAGAAAAACAAACATCATAAGGACACAACCCCCCCCCCACCCCCACCAAAAAAAAAAGAAAGAAAATGAAAGCAAGGGAAAAGTTTAAAAATAAGAATAATATTACAAAACTTTCACTTTCCAGGAAAAATATAATTACGAAAAAAAAAGTGAAAGGAATTAGGTACACACACACACACACACACACACACACACACACACACACACACACACTTCATAACCTTTTTAAAGCCCTCCCTAACACACACTCGACAAACACTCGAGTGCCTTGTAAACACTCTCGCCACGCTATTAACACACACACACACACACACACACACACACTCGACATTCACTTAATCCACTTATCAATGTGTTTGTAAGTAAATGTTTAAGTTGTGTAAGAGTAATTAGAGAGAGAGAGAGAGAGAGAGAGAGAGAGAGAGAGAGAGAGAGAGAGAGAGAGAGAGAGAGAGAGAGCGTTTGACGGACTAACAAACTTTTACATCCATTATGAATCAAACGTTTTTTAATTATGTATTTTTTTTTACCTTTTATTTTGTTTTCCTAGTTATTGACGTGTGTGTGTGTGTGTATTTTTTTACCTTCTGTTTTATTTTGTTTTCCTGGTTACTGATGTGTGTGTGTGTGTGTGTGTGTGTGTGTGTGTGTGTGTGTGTGTGGTTGCATCGCTTTAAAAATCAAAACTCGAATGTCATTTCCAGACAGACAAACGCAGGAAACATGTTTGATCGTGTTTGATGATGATGATGAGGAGGAGGAAGATAGTAAGGAAAAAAAAATAATAGAATGTGAAAGTGAGTGGATGGAAAATGAGAAGAGGAGAGAAAATGAATAGAAAGCAGAATATGATAAAGGAGGAAAATGATGTAGATAGGGAAGAAGATAGAAGAGAAGAAGGAGAGTGATAGATGATGATAGGAGGAGAGGAAGAAAGAGAATATGAATGGAAAGCAGAATATGATAAAGGAGGAAAGGTGATGAAGATAGGGAAGAAGATAGAAGAGAAGAAGAGTGATAGATGATAATAGGAGGAGAGGAAGAGAAGAGAAGAGGAGAGAGAAAAAGGAAAAGAGGAAGAGGAGAGAGAAGAAGGAAAAGAGGAAGAGTAAACAAAAAAAAAAGAGGTATTCAATGTATTTAAAAATGAGAAGAAGGAAGAAGAAAAGAGGAAGAAAAAGAAAAACAATATATATTAAAGAAGAGGAAATGAGAGAGAGAAAATAGGAAATGAAGAGGAAGAAAAAATGTGGAAAAGAAATCAGAATGGAAAATATGGAGGGAAACTTTTCAACTTTTCTTTTTCTAACTTACTAAAGAAAGAAAGAAACGAACAAAGAAAAGGAAATGAAGGAAAGAATAAAATGTTGGAATGATAGAAAAAGAGAAAGAAAGAAAATAAAAAGATAAAAATGAAAACAGGAAAATGAAAAGAGAGAGAAAAATAGAGAAAGGCAAAATGGAACAATAAAAAAAGAAAAAGAGAAGAAAACTACAGAATGAAAAGAAGAAAAGAAAAAAAGTAGAAATAGGAAAAAAAATAATATGGAAAGAAAATGGAAAAGAAGAAAAATGAATAAAGCAAAAAAAAAGTGAGGAGGGAAAATAAAAAGCGAAAGTGATCAATGAAGAAGTTTGGAAATTTGAAGGTGAAAAAAAATACAGGTGAATGAAAGTGAGAGTAAGGTCTGTTTGGCAGGTAATTGCTTCATTGTTTAGTTGTGTTGGGTTGAAATACACACACACACACACACACACACACACACACACACACACACACACACACACACACACACACACACACACACACACACACACACACACACACACACACACACACACACACACACACACATGCACACAGGAATCAATACCATATGTTGTGAGGTGTTTCTGTGTGTGTGTGTGTGTGTGTGTGTGTGTTTTGTTTTTATGTTGCCAAGACTCTTAATCCCCTCCTCCTCTTCCTCCTCCTCTTCCTCTTCCTCTTCCTCTTCCTCTTCCTCCTCCTCCTCTTCCTCTTCACTTGGTTCTCAGAAAGACGAGGTGAAGACAAGATTAAAGGAATGAAGAAAAATGTGAAGAAAAATTAATATATATTGTTTTTTTCTTCCTTTTATTATTTTCTTTATTATTTTCCTTCTTTTTCTTTAATGGATGAAAAATTGTTCTTTGTCTTGTATTTCATTGCGTTTATTTTGGTTTTCTTTTTTTTTCTTTTTTATTTACTTTCTACCTTATATTTTTCACTTTCATCTATATATTCTTTTTCTTATTTTCTTTTATGCTGAATTTTTTTTACTTTAGTTTATCTGTTCTTTTCTTTTTCTTTTCCCTATTGTTTTTTCTCATCTTAATTTTTTTGTCTTTTTTATCGTTTTTCTGTATTTTTTCTTTTCTTTTTTCTTTTCCTATTTTTTTCTTTTCTTTCAGGTTGATAAAATTCTCTCCATTCTCTTTTTTTCTTTTCCTTTACTATTTTCTTTTTCTCTTCTCCTCTCCTCTCTAATTTCTCTCCATTTCCACATTTATCAGTTTCTTCTCTCTCTTCTTTTCTTTCTTCTGTAAGTAAACAAAGAACCATAAAAAAATCCCTACATATTCTGCATTTTTCCTTTCTTTCCATAAATTTTTTCCCAGTTGACTCAAAAGAAAGACTCATCAATCAGTCAGTCGATCAGTAACACCATATCAGTAACATTCTACAACTAGCTATGCATCAATTTCTTTATCTTTCTCTTGTTTAGTATTTCTCATCTGATTATTTTTATTTGGTATTTTCCTTTTAATTTTTCCTTTCTTCTTTAAGTTAGCAAAGAACCGAAAAAATACTCCCTTCATATTCTGCTTTTTCCTTTCCTTTCCATAATTTTTTCCCAGTTGACTCAATAGAAAGACTCATCAATCAATCAATCAGTAACATTCTACAACTAGCTATGCATCAATTTATATATCTTTCTCTTGTATAGCATTTCTCATCTGATTATTTGTATTTGGTATTTTCCTTTTAATTTTTCCTTTCTTCTTTAAGTTAGCAAAGAACCGAAAAAATACTCCCTTCATATTCTGCATTTTTCCTTTCCTTTCCATATTTTTTTTTCCAGTTGACTCGATAGAAAGACTCATCAATCAATCAGTCTATCAGTAACACCATATCAGTAACACTCTACCCTTCATACTCAGCATTTTTCCTTTCCTTTCCATAATTTTTTCCCAGTTAACTCAATAGAAAGACTCATCAATCAATCAATCAATCAGTAACACCATATCAGTAACATTCTACCCTTCATATTCTGCATTTTTCCTTTCCTTTCCATAATTTTTTTTCCTGCTGACTCAATAGAAAGACTCATCAATCAGTCAGTCGATCAGTAACACCATATCAGTAACATTCTACAACTACCTATGCATCAATTTATATATCTTTCTCTTGTATAGTATTTCTCATCTGATTATTTGTATTTGGTATTTTCCTTTTAATTTTTCCTTTCTTCTTTAAGTTAGCAAAGAACCGTAAAAATACTCCCTTTAAATTCTGCTTTTTTCCTTTCCTTTCCATAATTTTTTCCCAGCTAACTCGATAGAAAGACTCATCAATCAGTCAGTCGATCAGTAACACCATATCAGTATCATTCTACAACTACCTATGCATCAATTTATATATCTTTCTCTTGTATAGTATTTCTCATCTGATTATTTGTTTTTGGTATTTTCCTTTTAATTTTTCCTTTCTTCTTTAAGTTAGCAAAGAACCAAAAAAATATTCCCTTCATACTCTGCATTTTTCCTTTCCTTTCCATAATTTTTTTCCCAGTTGACTCGATAGAGACTCATCAATCAGTCAGTCTATCAGTAACACCATATCAGTAACATTCTACAACTAGCTATGCATCAATTTATATATCTTTCTCTTGTATAGTATTTCTCATCTGATTATTTGTATTTGGTATTTTCCTTTTAATTTTTTCTTTCTTTAAGTTAGCAAAGAACCGTAAAAATATTCCCTTCATATTCTGCTTTTTTCCTTTCCTTTCCATAATTTTTTCCCAGTTGACTCGATAGAAAGACTCATCAATCAATCAATCAATCTGTAACACCATATCAGTAACTTTCTACAATTATTCATCTATTTAATTCTTTCTCTCGTACAGTATTTCAACAGTCACCAAATAAGTCATATATTAAAAGACAGATAAATAAAGAATTAGTATTATATAAAGCTAACATCATACTTTCCTTTCATATTTTTTCCACATTTATTTTTCCTCTTCATTTCATATTTTCTCTTATTCCTCTTCTTTAATATATATTGTTTTCTTCTTCCTTCTTTTCATCTTTATATACATTGAATACCTCATTTTTTTTTTTGTTTACTTCTTCGTTTCCTTCTTCTCTCTCCTCTTCTCCTCCTCTTCCTCTCCTCTTTTAATGATACAAAATTTTTTATATCTCTCGTACTTTCAATCCCTTCAATAAGCTAAGAGATAAAAAGTGTGTCGAGAAACTGATGTGGAAGCTTTCGTTAACTTTCTTTCCATTAACTTTATCATCATCTGTGTGTGTGTGTGTGTGTGTGTGTGTGTGTGTGCACTTAAGATTGCAAAAGGTGGGAAAGTTCTGGAAAATATAAACTTTCGGGACTTTTGGGAATTTTCAAATTTTTCACTTGTATTTGTATTAATAAACAAGCCCATTTTGGTTCATATAACTTAATTAAAAAGTTTTAAGCAACAAAAAATGTATTTTCAAGAGGTTAGGTTAAGTTTAAGGAACTCTCAAACATATTATATCCTCAAACATATTATATCCAGACACCTACAGCATAAATTAACAAAGAAAGCCTTCACTGTGTTGTATAGAAAGTCTCATTTAGTAAGGATGAATAGATGATTTTCCTGATTCAAGACATGGTAACTTTTTGTGGTTTGTTAGGTTGGGTTAAGTTTAGGGCATCTTCAGACACATGGTAGCCAGCAACTTATGGTATATATCAACAAAGAATGACCTCACTTTGTCTTATAGATAAATTAACAAAGAAAGCCTTCACTGTGTTGTATAGAAAGTCTCATTTAGTAAGGACGAATAGATGATTTTCCTGATTCAAGACATGGTAACTTTTTGTGGTTTTGTTAGGTTGGGTTAAGTTTAGGGCATCTTCAAACACGTGATAGGCAACAGCTTATGGCACAAAATAACAAAGAATGACCTCACTCAGTCAGTAAGGAAGCATATATGATTTTTCTGAGTCAAGACGTATGGTAACATTTTGTAATTTTGTTAGGTGAGGTAAGTTTAGGGTATCTTCAAACACATGATAGCCAGCACCTTATGGTATAAATCAACTACGAATGACCTCACTTTATTGTATAGAAAGTCTCATTAGTAAGGAAGCATATATGAATTTTCTGCATCAAGACCTATAGTAACTGTTTGGGGTTTTGTTAGGTTAGGTTAGGTTAGGTTTAGGGTATCTTCAAACACATGATAGCCAGCACTTTGTGGTATAAATCAACAAAGAATGACCTCACTTTTTTGTGTAGAAAGTCTCATTAGTAAGGAAGCATATATGAATTTGCTGAGTCAAGACCTGTAGTAACTGTTTGGGGTTTTGTTAGGTTAAGTTTAGGGTAACTTCAAACACATGATAGCCAGCACCTTATGGTATAAATCAACAAAGAATGACCTCACTTTGTTGTATAGAAAGTCTCATTAGTAAGGAAGCATATATGAATTATCTGAATCAAGACCTGTAGTGACTGTTTGGGGTTTTGTTAGGTTAGGTTAGGTTAGGTTTAGGGTATCTTCAAACACATGATAGCCAGCACCTTATGGTATAAATCAACAAAGAATGACCTCACTTTGTTGTATAGAAAGTCTCATTAGTAAGGAAGCATATATGAATTATCTGAATCAAGACCTGTAGTGACTGTTTGGGGTTTTGTTAGGTGAGGTAAGTTTAGGGTATCTTCAAACATAAGATAGCCAGCACCATTTGGTATAAATCAACTAAGAATGACCTCACTTTGTTGTATAGAAAGGCTCATTAGTAAGGAAGCATATATGA
>NC_066558.1:6839279-6844279 GCF_024679095.1 Eriocheir sinensis
TCTTCTTCTTCTTCTTCTTCCCTTCCTCTTTTTTTTCTTCTTCTTCTTCTTCTTCTTCTTCTTCTTCTTCTTCTTCTTCTTCTTCTTCTTCTTCCCTTCCTTCCTCTCTTTTTTCGTCTTCTTCTTCTTCTTCTTCTTCTTCTTCTTCTTCCCTTCCTTCCTCTCTTTTTTCGTCTTCTTCTCCTTCTTCTTCTTCTTCTTCTTCTTCTTCTTCTTCTTTTCCTCAATACTACTACTACTACTACTACTACTACTGCTACCACCACCACCACCACCACTACTACTACTACTACTACTACTACTACTACTACTACTTCTGTTATCTATATTTTTCCTATGTTAACTCTCTTACACTCCGCCATAAGAGGTTCGATCCCTTGTTTGTGGTGTTCGTGTTTGTCTCTATGGGATTCGATGCTCTAAAAGGCGCAAGGAAGGGGATTTAGAGAGAGAGAGAGAGAGAGAGAGAGAGAGAGAGAGAGAGAGAGAGAGAGAGAGTAATACTAAGAGGAAAGAGAAGAGGAGAAGGAAAGAGGAAGAGAAGGAATATGGGAAGGAAAGGAGTGGAGTAGGAGGAGGAGGAGGAGGAGGAGGAGGAGGACGGGAGGGTGGGGATAGATCAATGTTGAAAGGAAAGGGTGGAGGAGGAGGAGGAAGAAAAGGTAGAAGAGGAGGAGGAAGGGAAAGAGGAGATGGTTGTTGTTGTTGTTGATGTTATTGTTGTCAGTATGGCCACTACTACTACTACTACTACTACTACTACTGTCACTACTACTACTACTATTACTACTACTACTACTATTACTACTACTACTACTGTCACTACTACTACTACTACTACTACTACTACTACTACTATTAATCTTGCGTTGTCCTGCATGTTATTGAATTTTGGATAATGGAAGAGGAGGAAGAGGAGGAGGAGTAGGAGGAGGAGGGAGAGAGTTATTTAGAGCAGGAGCCAAACCAGAGGAGGAAGAGAAGCTAGAAGAGGGAGGAGGAGAAGAGGAGGAGGAGGAGGAGGAGGTTTTGAGGCATCTGGAAGGAAGGAAGAAAGGAGGACTTGGAGGAATGCCAAGGAAGAGGAGGAGGAGGAGGAGGAGGAGGAGGAGGAAGAAGATGGAGTTAGTGAAGATAATATTTTTTCAACTGATAACATGAGAGAGAGAGAGAGAGAGAGAGAGAGAGAGAGAGAGAGAGATGAACATGGAGAGAAATGAACGAAGGAAAATCACACTTTCTCTCTCTCTCTCTTAAAGGTAATGTCATTAAGCTAATTGTCTTTCGTATCTATTTCATCTTTAAACGAAGGAGGAGGAGGAGGAGGAGGAGGAGGAGGAGGAATAATTTTAAAGACAAGAGCATAAGGCGCAGGAAGAGTAGGAAGAGGAGGAGGAGAAGAAGGAGGAAGAGGAAGAGAGAGGACAAGAACGATTAGGAGAAGGAGGAGGGGGAGGAGGAGGAGGAGGAGGAGGAGGAGGAGGAGGTGGTAAAGGAGAGTTTGCAAGAGGAGGAGGAGGAGGGGGAGGAGGAGGAGGAGGAGGTAAAGTCGAGTTTGCAATAGGAGGAGGAGGAGGAGGAGGAGGAGGAGGAAATATATAATAGTTTTATGATTAAACGCCTTTGGGGAGAGAGAGAGAGAGAGAGAGAGAGAGAGAGAGAGAGAGAGAGAGAGAGAGAGAGAGAGAGAGAGAGAGAGTCATCGTCAGGTTAAGTTAGGTCAGGTTTCCCATTACCAGTGTTTACCTGTACTAATTGCCGAACCTTTTGTGCCTCCAGGTGAGTGTTACGCTGTTGATGAGGGCGAGACGGACAACGAAGGCAGGTGATGGAACTGGGTGCCTGCCCCTTCCCTTCCTTATTCTTCTCCCCTCCCTTTTCTTTTTCCCTTCCCTTCTTCTCCCCTTCCCTTCTTCTCCCCTCCCTTTTCTTTTTCCCTTCCCTTCTCCCCTTCCCTTCTTCTCCCCTCCCTTTTCTTTTTCCCTTCCTTCTCCTTCCTTCTTCTCCTCCTTTCCCTTTTTTCCTTCCCTTCTTCTCCCTCCTTTTCTTTGCCCTTCTCTCCCCTTCCTCTTCTCCCCTCCTTTTCTTTTTCCCTCCCTTTCTTTTCCCTCCCTTTCTTTTCCCTACCTTCTTCTCCCTCCCCTAACATTCTCCATCAGTCTCCCTTGCCCTCCCTCCATTCACCTCCATTTCTACCTATCTCCTCTCCTCACTTCTTCCCATCCATCCATCTGATGAGTGAGGTGGGAACAGGGACACGAGGATCAGCCTCTACCTGTAACCCCTGAAACTACATCTCCCCATCGAGGAGGCCAATTAAATACTAGCTTTTATAATGCTTTAAGAATCAACTACATCCACTGTTTGCTGACCCTTTTTCGTATGTGTCAGGCAGACTGCAGCACGACTACAACCCAATGGCATGTTAGTTGACCCCCACAGCTTAGGTCACCAGTAGCGTAAGTTAAGGGTAGTATTTTCCTCTTATTTCTCTCTTTACTGTAAAATTTCCATGTCCCTTTCTTCCTTAAAGGTACGTTGCCGGAGGGAGGGGTGGGTGGGGAGGAGCCTTCATCTATTCTATCCTGTTCTGCCACACGTACATTACTAGTAGTAGCGGTAGTAAACAGACACCCTCGCCATAGACCGACATGTCTTCTGGTGTCTGTTCTTCCTATGTATTTCTATATGTATTCCTATGTAATCCTCTTTCCTTCTTCCCATATCTTTTACTTCCCCGTTTTCCTTTCCTTCTTCATCATTTTTCATCTCTCCTTTTCTTTTCCTATCCTTCCCTTCCCTTTCTTTCTTACTTACACCCATTTATTCCCTTACTCCTCCTCCCCTTTGCTTCTCCTTTCTTTTCCATTCATTCCCCTTCCTTCTCCATCTCTTTCTTTCCCTTTTCTTTCCGACATTTCTTTTCCTCTTCCCTTCTTTCTCATCTCTCCTCTTCCTTTCCTTTTCTCTCCTTCTCTTCCCTTTCCTTCCCTTCCCTTCCCTTTCCTTTTCTTCCCTATCCTTCCCTTCCCTTCCCTCCCCTTCCCTCCCTTCCCTTCCCTTCCCTTACATACTCATGCATAAAATAAGGCCGAGAATATAAAGAAATCCAATAAGAATTTGACCTTTATTGACAATCTGAAATTTGTGTGCCGAGAGAGAGAGAGAGAGAGAGAGAGAGAGAGAGAGAGAGAGAGAGAGAGAGAGAGAGAGAGAGTCTATTTAAATAATGTTATGCATAGTGTTGAAGAAAACGGAGGGAAAGAGGAAGAGGAAGAGGATGAAAAAATGATAGGAAGAGGAGAAAGAATAATAACAGGGAAAAGAAAGGAAGAAAAGAGAATAAGATAAAGAAGAAAAAAGAGAAAATGTGGAAGAGAGAAATGAAAAAAAAATATAGCGAAGAAAGGAAGAGAAAGAAGGAAGGATAAAGAAGAAAGAGGAATAGGAAGAGGGCGAAAGAGGAGAAGAGAAAAAAAGATGATAGGAGAGGAGAAAGAATAATTAAAAAGGAGGAAAAAACAGAGAAAAGAAAAGAAGAGAAATAAATAAATAATTGACGAATATGAAATAAAAAGACGTAAATAAAAAGGAAGTAATAAAAAAATGGAGAGAAAGAAGGAAGGATAAAGAAATAGAAAAACAGAGAAGAAAGAGGAATAGGGAGAAATCGACAAAGGAAAAGAAGAGGAGGAAAACAAGACTAATGAAAAGGAGAAAAAAAAGAAAGGAAGAAAAGTAAAATAAAAATAAAACAAGGAACAAAATAAAGAAACTAGAATAAAGAAAATAAAAAAAAGAAAAACAGGAGAGAAAGGAAGAGGAGGAAGAGGAAGAAGAAGAAGAGACATAGAAGAAAATGAAGATGAAGAAAAAAATGAAAAATTGGAAAAAATAAGATAATGTAGAGGAAAAGAGATAAAAAAGGAGATAAAAAAAGTTAATAAAGAAAGGAAGAGAAAGAAGGAGAGATAGAGAAGAGAAAAGAAGAGGAAAGAGGAAGAGGGGGAGGAGGAAAAATTATAGAAAGAGGAGAAAAATAATTAAGAAGAAGAGGTAGAGAAGAGAAAAGAAGGAGGAAAAGAGGAGGAAGAGGAGGAGGAAAAAATTATAGGAAGAGAAGAAAGAATAATTAAAAGAAGGAGAGAGGAGAGAAAGAGAAGAGAAAAGAAGGAAAATAGGAGGAAGAAAGGAAGAGGGAGAAATAAGGAGAGATAGATAAAAGAAAAGAAGAGGAAGAAAGGAAGAGGGGGAGGAAAAAATGATAGGAGGAGAAGAAAGAATAATTAAAAGGAGAAAAGAGAAAGGAGAGATAGAGAAGAGAAAAGAAGGAAAATAGGAGGAAGAAAGGAAGACGAAGAGGAGAAAGAAGAATTACAAGGAGGAAAAAAAATCGAAAAAAGAGTAAAGAAGAAAAAAAAGAATAAAGAATAAAAGGAAATAAGAAGATGGAAGAAGGAAGAAAATGAAAACGAATGAGAGAAATGAAGAAAAAAGAGAGAACAGGGAGAAGACAAAGAGGAAGAAAATGCAAACGAATAAAAAATAAAAATAAATAAAATACAATAAGAAAATAAAAATGGAAGAAAGATGAGGGGAAGGAAGGTGAAGAGGAAGAGGAGGAAGAGGAAGAGGAGGAAGAAGAGGAAGAGGAAGAGGAGGAAGAGGAAGAGGAGGAAGAAGAGGAAGAGGAGGAAGAAGAAGAGGAAGAGGAGGAGGCAATAAAGAAGATAAGAAGACAATAAACTTCTTCCTTCTCTCTTTCTCTTTCTCATTTTTCTTCTTCCTCTTTTTCTTCTCTTTATTTTCAATTTTTCTTGTAACTTTTTTCCTCTCTCTCTCTCTCTCTCTCTCACACACACATTCATCCCAATACTAAACATTTAAATCTTTGAGAGAGAGAGAGAGAGAGAGAGAGAGAGAGAGAGAGAGAGAGAGAGAGAGTTTGCGTAATCCAAATAGAATCAACACACATTGGAAACACGAAATGAGATGTGTGT
>NC_066558.1:6864279-6879279 GCF_024679095.1 Eriocheir sinensis
ATTATTATTTTTGGTCATTTACCTGACACGTCAATAACACCTCACTAATTAGATTCTTCTCACCTGGATTTAAATATTCTCTCTCTCTCTCTCTCTCTCTCTCTCTCTCTCTCTCTCTCTCTCTCTCTCTCTCTCTCTCTCTCTCTCTCTCTCTCTCTCTCTCTCTCTCTCTCTCTCTCTCTCAGGTGCGTTCCCTTTAATTTCCTTTCCCTTTCACCTCCGTTTTCCTCATTAATAATTTCTCCACCTGCGATTTTTCTTTATTTCTCCTTTTTTTCATTGTTGTTGTTGTTTTCTCTATTTTAAAAAGTCTGAATCTAACGTATTTTTTGCTTTGTTTTGTTTTTTGGTAATTTTGAGTTTTAGTGTTTATATATTTTTCTTTTTCCTTTTTCTGTTTTTTTTTTGTCTTCATTTCCCTCTTTTCCCCCTTCGTCTTTTGTTTTCCTATTGTTTTATTATTTCCTGGTTTCCTTCTCTTTCTTTTTCTCCTTTCTTTCTTTCATTTTCCCTTCCCTTCCTTCCATTCCTTTTCTTAATTTTCTTCCATTTCTCTTTCCTTCCTTTCCCTTACTTTGTTTCATATTTTCCTTTCCTGACTTAATTCCATCTTTTCCTTTCCTTCCCTTTCCATTCTTTTTAACCATTCTCTTTTCTTCTTTCTTTCTTTCCCTTTTCCTTCCTTTCTTCCTCTTCTAAGTTTCTCCATTCCTCTCTTCCTTTCACCATTTTCTTTTCCCTTTGTGTTTCTCTCCTTTCTATTCAATTCCTTTCTCTCCTTCTTGTCTTCTTCCTTTACTGTTCTTTCCCTTCCCTTTCCCTATTCTTTCCCTGTCTTCCTCTTCCTTTCTCTTTCTTCTTTATATTACTTAACTTCATTCTATCCTTTTATCCCTTCCTCCTCCTTCTCCTCCTCCTCTCCCTTTTATTCTTTGTTTCCTTCGTTTATTGATTTTATGGGAACGCTTCTTTTTAATGGCCTAGGAGGAGGAGGAAGAGGAGGGAAGGACAGTTCATGGTCTCCAGTTACGGTTCTTTTGTCTCTCTCTCTCTTTTTATTTCATTTAAACATAGATACAAATATAATATTTACAAACCCAAAGGTGCACTGGCGTGTGCTGCCTATTCAAAGGGCGGAATAAAATCTATATAGAAAATAACTACATAAACTATATATATATATATATATATATATATATATATATATATATATATATATATATATATATATATATATATATATATATATATATATATATATATATATATATATATATATATATATATATATATATATATATATATATATATATATGTATATATATATATAATATATATATATAATACAGAATATATGTGTGTACGCACTGCACTCGTGTCACTGCTCCACCACGAGTGTCAGTGGAGTGGGGAGTGAGCCCGTCCAGTGGTGGGCCGACAGTTTTATTTTTTGGGTATTCGTCTCCCGGATGTTTGGAACACTGGCCGTGAACATGTTCCACATCCGGCAGACTCTTCCCTCAAAGGTGCGTTGGTGCTGGCTGGTACGGGAACGCGGCACCCCCACTGCGTCATCACGGGATAGCACCGTTCTCGTGTCCCGCGTGGTGACTCTCGGAGGTTGGCGTAGGCCCGCCAGATGTAAAACACCACAAGAGCAGCTACGTCCTTGCGGTGCTCCAAGGAGTCGACGGAACCGAGAGTTTCCTGGCTGGTGGGGGGTCTGTAACATCCACCAATCGCAGTGCCCGTCTCTGGATGGCGTCGAGCCTCCCGCTGTGCGAGGCAGCACACGACATCCAAGAGAGGGTAGCATACTCTAAGTAAGACCGTATCTGGGCCTTGTAGAGTAACAGCCTCCCTTTTCTGTCGAGGAAGCTGGCCACCCTTCGCAGGCAGGAGACTCTGTGGGAGGCCTTTTGGGCAAGGTGTTTGATGTGGCTGTTAAACCGTAGCCCTCGATCCACTTCCACTCCCAGAATCTTGACGGATTCATGGAGTGGGAGGGGGACGCCACCAAAGATTAACTTCCCCTCCACTGCTGGCCCGGCAATGGGGGATCGAGAGACCACCATTGCCTGGGTCTTCTCTGGGGCAAAGGTCACCTACCAACGGGCACCCCACTCCTGTAGCACCCTCAGCTGCTGATTGATCTCGTCAGCAGCACGCCCACTGGCATGTCGGGGGTAGGTGCAGGAGAGAGCGCAGTCATCAGCGTAAGCCGAGACTGCTGGCAGCTGCCGGAGAAGGTCATCCACATATATGTTCTATAGAACTGGCCCTAGCACTGAGCTCTGTGACACTGATACCTCCACTGGCAAGGAGTCGGACGTCTGCCCGTTGACGACAACCTGGAGGGTCCTTCCTTAAAGGTAGTCTCCCAGGAGCTGAAGGAGGTCGCCTTGAATGCCCTTAGCACGGAGTTTCTCAAAGAGACCTCCGTGCCACACCCTGTCAAAGGCACCCGCTATGTCCAGGGCTGCCGAGACAGTGTCCAAGCCGTCGTCAAGGGCGTCCTGCCAGATCTTGGTGAGGAACATCAGCAGATCGGAGGTGACCGGCCAGGTTTGAATCCATAATGCTGGTCCAAGAGGAGGTAGTTGTCCTTGAGGTGGCGACAGACTACGTCTGCCACGACCCTCTCGAACACTTTCCCCACCACAGACAGCAGAGAGATGGGCCGGTAGTTTTTGGGGTCAGACCTGGAGCTTTCTCTTGTGGGCGGGAACCACCCGAGCTTCTTTCCACGCCGATGGCCAGGTGTTTTCCCGGAGGCAGGCAGAGAAGACTGTGATAAGAGGGGCAGCCAGCTCGTGGGCACACTGCTTCAGCAGATGCGGGCTGAGGTAATCGGGGCCGGTCGCCTTCTAGGTATCCAGCCCTCGCAGCACCTGTGTCACTCCCACCTTCGTGAGAGTCTCCTCGCACTGATGTTCCAGATGTGGCGGTGACTGTCCAGGGTTATCCACCTTCAGCTTGCCGGCGAAGAGACTGGGGAGGCGGTGGCTGAGTGGATAGCGTGACGGCGCCGCGTTCGAGACGGCGCGAGTTCAATCCCCGCCCGGTGCCACCAAGCTTGGATTTTTCAGCCGCCGCCGAGTGGCTTAAGACTACCCACATGCTGTCCCGAAGACCACCTATGAACCCGGACTCTAGATTCTAGGATTAAAGATGAGCTCCGGGAGGGCAGCATGAGCCAATGCAAGATGGCGCCACTATAAACACTGGCCTGCGCCACAACGTGCTGGGCCATACCATCAGGCCCCTCCAAAACAAGCGGAGATGTGAAAAAAAAGCAGCTGGGCTTTCTCCTTGCTGCTGGTGGCCAACGTTCCATCTTGTCTTGTGAGAGGAGGAATCGTGTCCTGGCGGCTGATCCCCTGCCTTTCCTTGACGAGGGACCACCAGGCCTTATTTCCTACCCCTGCTCCACACAGCTTGCGTCTCATGACCTCCTCCCACTTCCTTATGGCCTACTTGCTGGTCACCACCATCCTCCTGCAGGCGCTCTCTCTCTCTCTCTCTCTCTCTCTCTCTCTCTCTCTCTCTCTCTCTCTCTCTCTCTCTCTCTCTCTCTCTCTCTCTCTCTCTCTCTCTCTCTCTCATTTTGGTCACATTTTTACTTTTCATCTTTATTTCTCCTCCTCCTCCTCCCCTCCTCCTCCTCCTTCCCTCCTCCTCCTCCTCCTCCTCTTCCTCTTCCTCCTCCTCCTCCTCCTCCTCCTCCTCCTCCTCCTCCTCCTCCTCTTCCTTCTCCATCCGGTTTCGTCTAGTTGTGTCATTCCCTCTTCGCTTACCTCTTCATTTATTCATCTCCTCCTCCTCCTCCTCCTCCTCCTCCTCCTCCTCCTCCTCACTTTTGTCACCTCTCCTTTACTTTCGTTCCTTCATTCTTCCTCTTCTTTTCCTCCTCCTTCCTTCCTTCCTTTCTTCCTTTATCCTCCATTTTTTCTTCCTTCATTCCTTTCCTTATTCCATTATTTGTTTTATTGTTATTGATTTTTATTTCTATTGTTATTTGTTGTTGTTGTTGTTGTTGTTGTTGTTTGTGTTTCCTTTACTAACTCTTTTTCCGTTCCTTTACTCCACAGGGCAGATCAAGCACCGAAGACATGACAGTGGATGACGATGTAAGTACCCTGATTCATTTACTGATTCATTTAAGTAACTCAGTGATTCCTTTAACTTTAGACTCATTTAAGTATTCTCCAAACCATTCCTTTACATCTAGACTCACCGTTGCCAGATCATCGTGCTCAGAGCATAGTATTTACCTGTTTCTGACGCCTAACTATTGCCAAGAAACATCAGGATCTAACTTTTAACGATAATTATAAATGAGTTTCGTTATTGGAGCCCAGAAGACAGTCGGGAAATATAATCGGCTGAGTACGACAATCTGGCAACGTTGTCTAGATTCATTTAAGTACACTACGATCGCTTCCTTTACCTCGAGATTAATTTAAGTATTCTTCAAACGTTTCCTTTACCTCCTCTGATTCATTTAAGTACACTGCAAACCGTTCCTTTACCTTTAGAAACATATGGAATGGAAAATGATAATAGGGGATGAAAAATGGTAATAGGGGATGGAAAATGATAATAGGGAATGAAAAATGGTAATAGGGGATGGAAAATGATAATAGAGAATGGAAAATGATAATAGGGAATGGAAAATGGTAATAGGGGATGGAAAATGGGAATAAAGCATGATAATAGGGAATGGAAAATGGAAATAGGGAATGGAAAATGGGAATAGGGAATGGAAAATGGGAATAAAGCATGATAATAGGGAATGGAAAATGGGAATAGGGGATGGAAAATGGGAATAGGGGATGGAAAATGGGAATAGGGGATGGAAAATGGGAATAAAGCATGAGAATAGGGAATGGAAAATGGGAATAGGGGATGGAAAATGGGAATATAGCATGAGAATAGGGAATGGAAAATGGGAATAGGGGATGGAAAATGGGAATAAAGCATGAGGATAGGGAATGGAAAATGGGAATAGGGAATGGAAAATGGGAATAGGGAATGGAAAATGGGAATAGGGGATGGAAAATGGGAATAGGGAATGGAAAATGGGAATAGGGAATGGAAAATGGGAATAGGGAATGGAAAATGGGAATAGGGAATGGAAAATGGGAATAAAGCATGAGAATAGGGAATGGAAAATGGGAATAAAGAATGGGAAAAGGGAATGAAAACGAGGAAGGTAGGATTAAGTACACTTCAAACGTTTCCTTTACCTCTAGAGTCATATAAGTACACTTCAAACGTTTGCTTCACCGTCATTGATTCCTTTAAGTACACTTCACACGCTCCCTTTGACATGTTCTCATTCCTTTGTGTTGCTCCTTTGTCCTTCATTTTCTGCCTTATTTTGTACTTCATTTTTTTCCTTATTTTTTGTCCTTCATTTTTTTCCTTATTTTTTGTCCTTTATTTTCTTCCATATTTTTTGTCCTTCATTTTCTTCCTTATTTTTTGTCCTTCATTTTCTTCCTTATTTTGTCCTTTATTTTTTTTCCCTTCATTTTCTTCCTTATTTTTTGTCCTTCATTTTCTTTCTTATTTTTTGTCCATTTTCTTCCTTATTTTTTTGTTCTTCATTTTCTTCCTTATTTTTTTGTTCTTCATTTTCTTCCTTATTTTGTCCTTTATTTTTTCCCTTCATTTTCTTCCTTATTTTTTGTCCTTTATTTTCTTCCTTATTTTTTGTCCTTCATTTTCTTCCTTATTTTTTGTCCTTCATTTTCTTCCTTATTTTTTGTCCTTTATTTTCTTCCTTATTTTTTGTCCTTTATTTTCTTCCTTATTTTTTGTCCTTCATTTTCTTCCTTATTTTTTTGTTCTTCATTTTCTTCCTTATTTTTTTGTTCTTCATTTTCTTCCTTATTTTTTTGTCCATTTTCTTCCTTATTTTGTCCTTTATTTTTTTCCCTTCATTTTCTTCCTTATTTTTTGTCCTTCATTTTCTTCCTTATTTTTTGTCCTTTATTTTCTTCCTTATTTTTTGTCCATTTTCTTCCTTATTTTTTGTCCTTTATTTTCTTCCTTATTTTTTTGTCCATTTTCTTCCTTATTTTGTCCTTTATTTTTTTCCCCTTCATTTTCTTCCTTATTTTTTGTTCTTCATTTTCTTCCCTATTTTTTGTCCTTCATTTTCTTCCTTTTTTTGTCCATTTTCTTCCTTATTTTGTCCTTAATTTTTTTCCTTATTTTTTGTCCATTTTCTTCCTTATTCTTTGTCCTTTATTTTCTGCTTTATTTTTTACTTCATTTTCTTCCCCATCTTATTTTGTTCTTAATTTTCTTCCTGTTCTTCTTTTTCTTCCTTATTTTGTCTTCTATTTTTTTTCTTTATTCTTCTTTTGTCCTATTTGTCCTTCAGTCATTTCCTTTATTTTGTCATTTTTTATCCTCTGTGTCCTTATTCCCTCATTTTGTCCATATTTTGTTCTTTATTTTACTTTATTTTTTTCCTGTTGTATTTCCTCCATTACGTCACTTAATCCGTAATAATCCTCTGCTTAACGTTTTTTTTTACTACATCAAAGAAATCGTTGTTTGTGTAAATGTCACGTGTTCAGGTCGTCACGTTTTCTATTAGTCACGTTTTCTGTTAGTCACGTTTTCTGTTAGTCACGTTTTCCATTCCTTCGCATTTTCCATTCCATATTCTCATTTTTTCTTATTCCTATTTTCCATTCCTTATTCCTATTTTCCATTCCTTATTCCCATTTTCTCATTCCCTATTCCCATTTTCTCATTCCTTATTCCCATTTTCCATTCCCTATTCCCATTTTTCATTCCTTATTCCCATTTTCTCTTTCCTATTCCATTTCCATTCCTATTCCATTTTCCATTCCCTATTCCTTTTCCCATTTTCCATTCCTTATTCCCATTTTCCATTCCCTATTCCCATTTTCCATTCCTTTTTCCCATTTTCCATTCCTTATTCCCATTTTCCATTCCTTATTCCCATTTTCTCATTCCTTATTCCCATTTTCTCATTCCTTATTCTCATTTTCTCATTCCTTATTCCCATTTTCTCATTCCTTATTCCCATTTTCCATTCCCTATTCCCATTTTCTTCATTTTAACTTCCTTCTTTTCCATTCAGATTCTCCCTTTCCATTCCCTTTCTTTTCCTTTCTTCATTCCCTGTTTTTCATTCAGTTTTCTCTTTCTTTCCATTCCTTCTACCTTCATTTTCATTCCCTTTTCCCTTTATTTCCATTACTACTTCAATATTTTCATTACTTTTCCAGTTTTTTCCGTTTCCAAGTTCACCTTTTAATCGCTAAGTCACATTTCATGATCTCAAGTCTTTTTTAGTAACTGTTTTATCAGCGTCTGGTTACTATCCGTTAAGATAAGATAAGGTTATGTAAGTGTTGATAGTTCTTACCTGCTTAAACCAGCGATAGGTTACTAATTCTACTTCGATAGCTTATTATATCAACTATTTTATTAGTTATCTACTATCCTTAAGACTATTTGAGAGGTGTGGATTGGCTTAAATAACAAGATGAACTTTATTTTTCTTTATTTTCCTTCTTTCTCCCTTTCTTTCCTCACATTATGTCTTTCCTTCTTTCCTCCTTTCCTCCTTCTCTCCCTCTTTCCTCCGTTCTCCCTTTCTTTCCTCTCCTATTTTGTCCTTCCTTCTTTCCTTCCTTCCTCCTTCTCTCCCTCTTTCCTCCGTTCTCCCTTTCTTTCCTCACCTGTTATGTCTCCTTCCTTCCTTCCTTTTCTTCCTACTCAGTAAATTCCTTCATCCAACTCTTTAAAGCTTTGGAGAACTAAGTATCCCCTTTAAAATAGAAAACGCGGCGTGAGCTTCGTTTTCTTTGGTTCTTGAAGGGGAACTCAGGTGGTCTAAAGGTAAAAAGTAGGTGACCTTTTAGAGAGAGAGAGAGAGAGAGAGAGAGAGAGAGAGAGAGAGAGAGAGTTTTCATTCTTTTCTGTCTTCATTTTCCCCTTCCTCTGTTTCTTCCTTTCTTCTCTTTCTTCCTCTACTCTTCTTCCTCTTCATTTTCCTCCTCCTCTTCTTCCTCTTCTTTTACCTTCTCTCTTTCTCTCTTTCGTATAATCTTCCCTCAACTCTCTCTCTCTCTCTCTCTCTCTCTCTCTCTCTCTCTCTCTCTCTCTCTCTCTCTCTCTCTCTCTCTCTCTCTCTCTCTCTCTCTCTCTCTCTCTCTCTCTCTCTCTCTCTCTCTCTCTCTCTTCTTCCTTTTCTCCTGTCTGTCTCTTCTTTTATTTCTTTCCTCCTCCTCCTCTTCTTCCTCTTCCTTCTCCTCCTCCTTCTTCTCTTCCTTTGTGTTCTTCCCCTTCTTTAATCCTTTCCATTCCCTCTTATCCCATTTACTCTCTCTCTCTCTCTCTCTCTCTCTCTCTCTCTCTCTCTCTCTCTCTCTCTCTCTCTGTAGGTATATGTCTGTACGGTGTGTGTGTGTGTGTGTGTGTGTGTGTGTGTGTGTGTGTGTGTGTGTGTGTGTGTCTTGAGGGCGTATAGCAGTTATATAAAAAACTAAAAACAGAGAGAGAGAGAGAGAGAGAGAGAGAGAGAGAGAGAGATAGAACATCGCGTAAGCCAACTGGACTATCACTCTTTAAACACTCTCTCTCTCTCTCTCTCTCTCTCTCTCTCTCTCTCTCTCTCTCTCTCTCTCTCTCTCTCTCTCTCTCTCTCTCTCTCTCCTGTGAACAATGGAAAGGAAAATAATAAATGAGAGAGAGAGAGAGAGTAAATAGAATAAGAAGTATGACGCAAGGAGGAGAATAAAGAGAAGGAAGGGAGGAAAGAAAGAAGGAAGAGAAGGAGGAAAGGGAAAAAAATAATATGAATGTGTAGTTAGAAGAGGAGAAGAAAAAGAAGAAAAATAAAATAAAAAAAGAAAGACAGGAAGCAAAGAATATAAAAGATTAAGAAATAGTTACAAGCGTTTCTTTTTCTTTCTCTTTCTTTCTTTTCCTTCCTTCTTTCATTTTGTTCTTTTCCTTTCTTCCTTATTTTCTTCTTTCTCTTTCATCTTTTTCTTTTTATTCCTTCTTTCCTTTGTTCTGTTCTTCCTTCCTTCCTTCCTTATTTTCTTCTCTCTTCTTTTTCTTTCTATTCCTTCTTTCCATTTTTTTTCCTTTCTTCCTTCCTTTCTTATTGTCTCTTCTCTCTTTCTTCTTTTTTTATACCTTTCCTTTTTTTCCTTTCTTTCTTCCTTCCTTATTCTCATCTCTCTTCTTTCTTTATTTTTATTCCTTTTTTCCTTTTTTTTCCTTTCTTCCTCCCTTCCTTATTCTCTTCTTTCTTTCTATTATAATTCCTTCTTTCCTTCCTTCCTTCCTTCTTATGCCCTTTCCTTCTACTTCAATTTCTTCTGTCTTTTCTTCCTTCCTTCCTTCCTTCCTTCCTTCCTTCCTTCTATTTCAATTCCTTCTTTCTTCTCTTCCTTCCTTCCTTCCTTCCTTCCTTCCTTCTTCGCTCTATATTATTTCTCATCTCGTATTCTTGCTTTTTTTATTTTTTCATTTTATTATATTTCCTTCTTTTCTTTTTCCCTCTTTTTTTCATTCTTTCCTCTTTTTATTTCCTTCTTTTTCCTTTCTTTTTCCTTCTCCTTTCTTCCTTTCTCTTTCTTTCCTTCCCTCCTTTCTCTAATTCCTTCTTTCTCCTACTTTCTTTTTCTTTCACCCTCCACTCCTTTTCTTACTCCTTTCCTTTTTTCTTTCTTATATCTGCTTTCTGATTTTCTTTATTTTGTTTTTTCTTAACCACAGTCCTTTTTTAACTTTTTTTTTGCTTTATTTTGGTTATTTCTTTCTATCTTTCTTTTATCATCATCATCATCATTGTAGCACCTGACACACACCTGGCGCCTCACCTGTCACCTGTATCAATTAATTTCCCTGTCTCAATTTACCTGATGGAAGGGGGCACTTAATCATATTGAAACTCGACACGGGTCATTGTTTTCATCTCATTATTTGCCTCATTATTTATTTTATTTGTCTTTGTTTTCTTACTTTCTTACTTTTCTTCTTTTTCTTCCTTCTTTTTTCCTCTTTATTCCTCTTTCTTTCCTTCTTTCTTGCTCTTTCTTCCTTCCCTTTGTCTTCTTTTATCTTCTTTTCTTCCTGTCTTCTTTTTTTCTTCCTTTTTTCTTCACAGGTAATTATTTTCATCTCATTATTCGCCTTATTATTTATTTTATTTGTCTTTGTTTTTCACTTTCTTACTTTTCTTCTTTTCTTCCTTATTTCTTCCTCTTTTTCTTACTTCCTTTCTTTCTTTTCTACTTTCATCCCTCTCTCTATCTTAATTTGTCTTCCTCTCTTCTTTTTTTTTCTTTCTTCTTTCTTCCTCTCTTTCTTTCTTGCTTTTTTTTCCTTCCCTTTGTCTTATTTTTCTTCCCTTTGTCTTATTTTTTCTTCCTTTCTTCCTATCTTTTTTTTCTTCATTCTTCCTCTTTCTTTCTTTGTTGCTCTTTCTTCCTTCCCTTTGTCTTATTTTGTCTTCCTTTCTTCCTATCTTCTTTTTTTTTCTTCCTTCTTTCTTTCTCTTTCTTTTCTACTTTCTTTTTTCCTTTCCTTTTTTTTTAGTGTTTTTTTTGTCGTATTGTTATTTTTGTGTTATTTTCTTCGTTTTCTTTCTTTTTTTTTCCTTTTTTCTTTATTGTTTTGACACAGGTAATTATTTTCTTCATCTTTTTCTTTATCATTATTTACCTTACTTGTCTTATTTTCTTATTTTTCTCATTTTCTTTTTTATTTCTTTGTTCTTTATTTTGAAGCAGGTGGAGGAAGAGGAGGAGGAGGAGGAAGAGGAGGAGGAGGAGGAGGAGGTAACTTCATCTCTTCATCTCCATTTTTACTTTTAACCTCATTATTCTTCCTCTTTTTTTTTTTCTTTTCTCCTCCCCTTCCTGTTTTTTCTTTCCTTCTCTTCCCTTCTCTTTTTATTTCTATTTTCCTTCCCTCCCTTCTTCCCTTCCTTCCTACCTTCCTTTCTTTTACCTATTTATCTACCTATCCTTCTTCCTTCCTTCCATCCTTCCTTCCCTTTCCTTCCCTTCCCTTCCCTCCCCCTCCCCCTCCCCCTCCCTCCCCTTTCCTTCTTTCCTTTCTTTCATTTTCTATATCTATCTATCTATCTATCTTTCTTCCCTTTCTTCCCTTCCCTCTCCTTCCCTTCAATTCCCTTCCCTTCCCTTCCCTTCCCTTACCTTACCTTACCTTACCTCACCTCACCTCCCCTCCACTTTCCCTCTCTTCCCTTTCCTTCCATCCTTCCTTCCTTCCTTCCTTCCTTCCTTTCTCTCTTGGTTTTTATATCTATCTATCTATCAAACTTTCTTTCTTCCCTTCCTTCCCTTCCCTTCCCTTCCCTCCCTCCCTCCCTCCCTCCCTTATTTAGATGGAAGTTGCCCCAATAATTACCCGTTTTCTCTGGAGAGTTCCCGTTTTCTTCGTGAGGGACATAGTGACGTAGACTCAACTAGAAGAGGAAGGGACGGGAATTTTTGAAGTTATTTATTTTACTTATTTTTTATTTTGTTCTTGTTATTACCTTCGTTCTTTGCTTTCTCATACTTCTCTTTGTTATTCTTCTTTACTTAGTTTTTATTATTGTTTTTATTTTCCTTTTCTTTCTCTTCCTCTTTTCCTATTTTTTCCTTTTCATCTTTACTTCTTTATATTCCTTTTTTATTTGGCTTCTGTTACTGATGTTCTCCTTCTCTTCCTCTTTTCTTATTCTTCCTCCTCCTCCTCCTCTTCTATTCTCTTCTTCCCTTTTCTTCTTCTCTATTTTCTTCCTTCTCTATTTTCTTTGTTTTCTTCGTTCTCTTCTCTTTCCTTCCCTTACCTCCTCTTTCTCTTCTCCCCTCTTCTCTTCTCCCTCTTCTTTGCTCTATCTTTCCTCCCTTTCCTCCTCCTTCATTCTTTTCTTCCCGTTTCTTCTTCTCTATTTTCTTTCTTCTCTATTTTCTTTGCTTTCTTCATTCTCCTCTCTTTCTTTTCCTTGCCTCCTCTTTTTCTTCTCCCCTCTTTTCTTCCCTCTCTTCTTTCCTCCTCGTCCTCTTCCTTCATTCTCTTCTTCCCCTTCCTTCTTCTCTCCATCTTCTTTACTTTCTTCATTCTCTTTTCTTTCGTTTCCTTACTCTCTCTCTCTCTCTCTCTCTCTCTCTCTCTCTCTCTCTCTCTCTCTCTCTCTCTCTCTCTCTCTCTCTCTCTCTCTCTCCTCCTCCTCCTTTAGGCCTAGTCGCTGTCTCCTGGGTCTTCATCTGTCAGACCTTTCCCTCGAGGTCTCCAGTGTAATCTCCTCCATCTCTTTGGTCTCCCTCTGGTCTCCTTCTAGTCTCTCCATCTTTACCTCGTCTCTCCCTTGCTCCCCATTCTCTGCTGTAAACACAACCAAACAAAAACAACAGTCACAAAGAGCTAAATGCTGGTTCTTCAAGTTCGCCATTCAGAGTAAAACAAACAAAACAAAGGTTAAGGTAAATATTTTCGGAAGTCTGTTATTTAGTTACAACAAAGTAATAGAAAACAATTTGAAAGGCAAACCAAGCTAATTTGTGCCGGTGGACCTTGTTGCTTTTGTATTCTTATTAATTCTTAGACTGAAATCATAAGAAACGAACATTAAGTTAAATATTGATTGATTGATTGTTTATTGTTGCAAATAAACAAAGGAGAAGGAGGGCATGCCATCCCAACCCAGGCAGTACAGTGTGATTATACAACTCCGGATACATGTGGAAGTAGCACCAGGAAACTAAAAAGATACAATGGTTGGGGACAAGTGCTAAAAATAAAGGCCTTGATTAAATATTTGGTTATACAGGAAATTGTCCAAACAAGAGAAAAACAAAATTCAGCTGACTCAACTAGATACTCATGCTAGACATGATTGGATGAGTTGTGGGCGTGCAGGTTGTGAGCGTTTTCCTGGGTTCACATCCAAACACGCTGATATTTCAAGCCATCGCTTCGAGTGTCTTAAGATTACCCTGTGTCCAGACCTCAATCAACCCTTACTTCAGCGACTTGGCTTAAAAATGGAGCGCCAAGAGGCCCCTCAAAACAGCATACCGGCGCTCTTGGCACACACACACACACACACAAAAAAAAAAAAAAAAAAAAAAAACTATATAACTACTTTTTACTGTAGACATTAAAATAATATAAGAAACGAAGACTGAGATAATTACCTATTTAGTATTCTGAAATGTATAATTGATAAGATAATGGCGGATATTAAAGAGCGTTCTCTGCATGTAATTTAAAAGGCGAACCACACGAACCACAGTAAACGCGAAAAATCAGTCGATTCGGTCCTGTCAGTCCAGCAGTTCAGTAATGCTGGGATTGCCTTTGTAGCAGCTCCCGCCAAGGGGCTATTACGGGGAATTGTCCGTGGATCTTCAGTCAAACCACGATTTCCGCTGGCGTGGTTCTCATATTTCCGTGGTTTTCTGACGTGTCCACGATCTTCCAAAGCTACGGTAGATTTCACTGAAGGACGACGGTATTAATCACCATCATCATCAGCAGCAGCAATAACAAGAAACAAATGAGAACCACGCCAGCGGAAATCGTGGTGTGACTGAAGATCCACAGAAAATTTTCCCAGTGTAACAGCCCCTTCATGGTCCTTGTTCTTGTGTCTTGATTATTGATTGGCGTTGTTGTGTCCTTTAGTCTTGGTGAATTTTATTTTTTCTTCTGCTCCAGATTTTTGTGATAAAATTTTTTCTGTCTTCAGTTTCTTCCAGTGTTAATGGCTGGAACACCAACATATTGCCTACAGTACACACTAACATACAGACTCGGGTCTCCTTCCCGGGATCCCGGCCATAAAGTTTTTTTTTTTTCTTCCAGGAAATTTGAAATCCGGGAAATCCCAGGACTCTTTGTACTTTTCTCTTATATCTGCTACAAAATATGAAAATGTGAGAGAGAGAGAGATATGCCTGGGTCCCAGGCATATCTCTCTATGAACTAATAGACATGGAGGCTTGGTGGGGGTCACTGAAGGTGGCCACTCCAAATTAAGATCAGAGCTCAGTGATCTTAGTGTTGACTGTTTGTGCTTTTTGAAATGTTATTTCATGAATAATTCTTAGGGTGCATGACTGCGTTTGCAGCTGTCTGATTTTTTTTTTTTTTTACAGGCCATTTTGAGTCCCATTTCACTTTTTTTTGTTTACCATGTCTGGAGAGTTGGGCCTAAATTCCAAATATTCTACTTATGATTTTGTACGTGCATTGCAGAATTTTCATTGTTTTCTTCAGCTTTATTTCAATGCGTACAATGACAAAATACCAGGTTATATCTATCATTCTTTTATTTCAGGGCATTTTAGAATTTTCAGTTTTTTGGTTAACTTTTATGGAATATGATGTCCATATTATTTTACGTGTTGAATATAAGCACAGGTTACTCCATAGTTTCATTTTCTGTGTAGTTTAGAGTGGTGGGGGTCACTGGGCTGGCCTGTGCCACGGGCCAAGCTTCCATATGGATATGCTATTGTATGCAAAAACTCATGTTCTATACATACAAGGAAACTCAGTGTCGTTTAAAAATACTTATTTCACACTTTCACAGGGCAAGTAACTACTTATGATGTATATACTACTGAGGTTCATCTACGAATCACGATAGAGCAGGAGTATTAGCAAACATTATCTGCTACGGGAAATCCCGGGATCCCGGGAAATGTCTTGCTTTTCCCGGAATCCCGGGATGCTATAAAATCCCCAAAACAGGAAACCCTAATACAGACTGAACACAAAGAAAACGAAAATCAAGGTTAATATTCAATTTCCAAAAGTCTACCATTGAGAAAGAGACAAAGAAAACGGATTTAAAGGCAAACTATTGAAAAACAAACATTATTATTTGCATACTTTTAATCACACATCCGGACCCAATCTGCTTATGCGTTTAGGTCGTTACGAAGATAGATTAAGTGGGTCCATGAACACTATACA
>NC_066558.1:6881779-6894279 GCF_024679095.1 Eriocheir sinensis
GTGGTTGTGACCGTGACATATATACGCACACACACACACACACACCTTCCATTCACCTCCTCCTCCTCCTCCTCCTCCTCCTTTCATTTCTTTGTTTATGTTTTGTCTGTCATCTCTTGTTTTATTTCTTGGTCTTCTTCTTCTTCTTCTTCTTCTTCTGCTTCTTCTTCTGTTTGATCTTCTTTTTCTTCTTCGTCTACTTTTTTATTTCTTCTTCTTCTTCTTCTTCTTCTTCTTCTTCTTCTGTTTCATCATCTTCTTCTTCTTCTTCTTCTTTCATTACCATTATCATTACTTATCATTCTCTATGCTTTTTCCTGTTTCTTCTTCTCTCCTCCTCCTCCTTCTCCTCCTCTTTCTTTCTTTATCTCGCTCTTCTTAAACATTTCTTTCTCACCTTATTCCTCCTTTTATAGCTATTTTCCTACTTTCTCATAATTACTTCTCATATTTCGTTTTTTCTATTTTTCCTTCGTCTTTTCCTCATTTGCTTCTTTGTCCTCCTCCTCCTCCTCCTCCTCCTCTTAGTTACCTGGTCTCCCTTAATTGGTCTTGCCTCACACCTGTCTTTATGCCTTACCTGTTCTGCACTTCACGCCTCCACCTGTGCGGGCCTGATTACCCCACGGCCAGGTGGAGTGGACGGAGGAGGAGGAGGAGAAATGGTTACAGGAAGGAGGAAGTATGGAGAAAGATCGAAATGGGAGGTCGGAGGGGAAGGAGGGAGGTAGATGGGTCCAGAGAGAAAGTAAAAGTGAAAGTGTAGATTGGAAGAGGGATTAGTTAATAGAGATGAAGGAGAAGGAAGGAGGGAAGGAAGGAAGGAGGAATGAGGAAAGGAGAATGACAGAAAGGAAAGGAGAAAAAAGAATGACGGAAGGAAGAAGGAAGAAAGAGAAGATGGAAGAGAGAAAAGGAAAGAAAGAATGGAGGAACTCTAAATGAAGGAAAGGAGAAGGAAGGAAGGAAGGAAGAAGAAAAGGAAGGAAGAATGAAAAGAGGAAAGAAGGGACACAGAGAAGGAAAATGGATAAAGAAGGAAGGAAGAAGAAAGGAAGAGAGGAAAAAGTAAAAAAAGGATGGGAGGAAGAAATGAAGGGAGGAGGAGAATGAGATAAAGGAAGAAAAGAAAAGGAAAAGAGAGGAGAAAAGAAGAAAGACAAAAAAAGGATGGGAAAATGAAGGGAAGGAAGGAAGGAAGAAAGAGGAAGGAAAGAAGGAAAAAGGAAAAAGGAAAGATGGGAGGAAGAAAAATGAATAGACAGAGGAAGGGAAAAGAGGGAAAAAGGAAAAGAAAGGGATGGGAGGAAAGAAATGAAAGGAAGGAAGGAGAGAGGAAAGGAAGAAAGTGGGAAAGAAATAATAAAGAAAGGAAGGAAAGGGAAGAAGAAAAAAGACAATTTAGGAAGAAGAAATAGATGAAGGAAAGAAATAAGGAAATTAGATAAAGAAGATAAAAATACTGAATAAAGGAGCTCAATAAAAATGCAAGTAAATATTCACCTTTCCCTCCCTTCCTCCCTTCCTCACACACACCTGTCCACACCATGGTCCCACACCTTGCCTCCCCCTCCCCCTCCCCTTGCACAGACCCTCCTCCAGAGTAGCCCAAAGGTGGCCCTCCTTAAGAGTCAAACTGAGGAGGAGGCCAGAGGCAGAGGAGGAGGAGGAGGAGGAAGGAGGAGGAGGTACTAGTTGGAGGTGAAAGGGAAGGAGAAGGAACATAGATATGAGGAAGGAAAGGCAGAGGAACAGAGGTAGAAGGTGCATTGAGATACCAAAGGAACAGGTAGAAAGAGGCATGGGATGGCCTGGAGAAAGGTCAGAGGGCCGCCGACCTCGACCAATATGGCAGGACACCCCTTGGACGGCGTGGGACCAACCACTGGGAGGTCAGAGAAGCCTGACCTCGACCAATATGGCGGACACCCCTTGGACAGCTGTTTGATACCGAATCACACGCCTGGTGCCCGCCGACCAAAGCAGGTTCACCTACTAAGCTAAAAAGGATATAAGAAGACAAACAGCTCATATATTTGAGATTTTCTCTAGCAACAAACTCCCTACACGCTTCGCTTCATACACCATTATTTCAGCCTGCTTTTATTCCAGCAGTCCTACTCTTGACATGTTCAAAGGCAGTGTTCCTTGCTGCAGAGATCAGCATTGTACTTCATAAGAATAACAAGGACCCTGACATGCAGAGGTTTTTTTACGCAATGTGGAGCTCCCTTTCAACTCTGCTTTTCCAACACCTTATGTGATCACACCCAGGGGAGAGTACTAAGGAGGCAGCATGACATCATGGGCACAGCAAAGGCACATGGAAGTGTGACGGTTCTTATCCTGCTTCACCCTCAGCCCCTTGTACAGGTGGAGGAAGAGCACTTTGAGAGAGAAAAAGGAGGAGAGATAAAGGGAGAGAAGAGGAATACGAGTAAGAACAGGAAAGGGTAAAGATAGGGGTGAGCAAGATTAAAAAAGGAAGAAAGGGAGGGAGAAAAGGGAAGAAGCAGAAGGAAGGATATATGGAAGGAAGATAAAGAAGGGAAGGGAAGAGAAAAAGGTAATGTATGAAGTGTAGGAGGAGGGAGGGAAAAAGAAAAGGAATAGGTAGGAATGAAGGAAAATGGAAGAAATCCAAGAGAGGGAAGGAGAAGGTTATGTATGAGTCTAGGAGGGAGGAAGAAAGAGGAATAAGAAAAAGAGGGAATAGAAGGAAAATGGAAGGAAGATAAAGAGGAGAAGGGGAAAGGAGAAGAGAAAAGAGTTGTGTGTGGAGTCATAGGAGGGAGGGAGGAGAGGAAAAGAAGATAAGAAAGAGGAATAGAAATGGAAGAGAAAGGGAAGGGGAAGGAGAGAAGACATGGTGAGGGAGAGAAGAGAAGAAGACAGAAGAAGATAGAAGGAAAATGGAAGGAAGGAAACGGACTGGCAGGCGGCGAGAAGAAAGCCTGTTGGCTCATCACTAGGTACACACACGTTCAGTGAGTTAATCAGTCGTTGCCGGGGTGGCTTTGGGAAGATTAAGCGCGTATAAAGAACATTCAGTTCCTCCCAATTTTGGTAGCGTCCGTTTGTAGAAGGGTTTCGATGATTACGCTAACTTCTGCGAGGAAGAGCTGTTCAGTAAGCGAACAACTCACGAAATAACTCCTGCAGTGTGTTGGCCATCGCTTTAGCAGGTGTTTTCCGATGCTGTTCTCAGGTTGGTTGTGGCATGGTTTGGAGTGATCAACGTTGCTGGGCTTGTTCAGGTACTTGAGCTTGTATCACATGTCTCACACCAGTCATCTCTTTTTGCACCAACGTGGAGGGTTGGTCGCTCGAGTCGCTCTTCAGCGGGCTTCAATCCCTCAGTGATGGTATCATCTGTGCAACGACGCTGTACTCTCAAAGTGATTCTGTCTGCTGTAATTGGGAGACCAGAATTGCAGCGTATTCCAAGTGGGGCTTCACAGCAGGTGTACAAGAGATAACATAACTCCAGCGTCTTGTATTCAGAAGTTCCTCCACTGACTAGCATTGTGTTGGCTTTCTTGACTGCAGTGTTTTCGTTTTGTTTCAGAGTCACTGCTGATGGTGACTGAGGGTCCTTTCCTCTTACACAACTTATGTAGTGGTTCGCCACCCACGTGATATATTATTGGTTGCTGTTTTCGTTCGATATTGCATTACCTTTACATTTGGTGGTGTTGAAGGACATCTGCCATTTTCTGACCAACGAGGAAGTCTCTGGTCAGGATCTGCCGGATAATTTCGTGAGGCCTTCCCACACCTTTGTGTCGTCAGCAAATTTGAAAGATTATTAATCCTAGTTCTGGAGTCGTTGATATATGATGAAAAGTATGGGTCCCAGCACTGACCCTGTGGCACTCCACTTGTGACCAGGAGCCACTCGAGGCCTGTCCGTTGAGTACAACTCGTTGTTTTCTTTCAGTGAGCCAGTCTTTGATCCACGCTGTCAGATCGTCGCCTAATCCCGACTTAAGTTTCTTGAGGAGTCTTTCATGTGGCACTTTGTCAAAGGCTTTCTGAAAGTCTAGATATATAACATCACTGGTGATATCATTATCCCAGTTTTCATAGATACCTAGGACGAAGTCATATAAATATGTTAAGCATGAGCGATTCTTCCTGAAACATTTCTGAGCTTCGGATCTGATGTTGTTGTCTTCAAAGGAACCTAACAGGTTTGTCTCTGATGATCTTCTCGAGGATTTTCCCGCCACTGAGGTCAAGCTGATTGGTCTGTAGTTTGAGCCAGGATTTGTCTCCCTTTTGTAGATCAGTGTTACGTTCGCTTGTTTCCAGTCTTTCGGGACTTTGTTTGTTGTAGTGACAGATTGTAGATGGCGGTGAGTGGCTTGGTTGCTGCTTGAGTTCCTTGAGCAGCCTGGGTGACAAGTCGTCGGGTCCGGTAGACTTGTTTGTCTCGAAGTTTGTCTAGGTACTTTTTCACATCCCGTTCGTCGATTGTACCAATTTCTGGGGAGTGATTCCCATCGGTGGGGAAGGGCTCTCAGGTACGGACTGGGTATTCTCGACCGTGAACACAGACGCGAAGTTCCTGTTTAGGATTTCGACCTTTTGTCTACTGTCCTGTGTTAGTACGTCACTTTCATCTTTGAGGGGACCGATATTGCTTTTTGTCTTCTTTTTGGTTCTTATATACGTGAAAGAACTTTTCAGGTTGGACAGCTTCGCGTGCAATTTGCTTTTCATAGTCGCGTTTACTCTGGCGAATAGGTGTTCTGCAAGCTCTGAGGCTTTGATGGTACTGTTCGCGTGCCTCGTCAGTGCTGTTTTCCTTTAGCAAGTTGTATTTTCTCTTCTTCAATTAATCGCCCGTCGAACGGGTAGTCATCCATGGTGTGCTTGTGGCATTATTTGTTCTCCTTGTCTTCATGGGAACAGTCGTTCTCTCTACCTCAGGAGTTTGTTCTTAAAGCCGTTCCACGCCGTCCACCAGAGTGAGGTTCATGGGTTAGAGTTGTCTGGGTTAGCAAGCTCACGAGCGAAGTTAAAATTGGTTTTGGTCTGGAGTCTTGGACATGTTTCGGTGAGTTCATGGTCTGTTCTGATTTTTAGGCAGAATTAGGTGATGGTCGCAACCATCAGTTTTTTCTCGCGACTTCGTGTCTGAGATCACTGAATCACTCCAGTACTGGAATCTAATAAGTTATTTTCCCTCGTCAGTTGGGTAACAATCTGAGTGAAGAAAATGTCCTCTAACATTTCGAGCAATCTGTTACCCTCCCGATCTCCAATCATCGTGGTCCAGTCAATGTTGGAACGATTAAAGTCCCCGATAATGACTGACTGTTTGTTTTGTGTTATGGTGTCCAATTTCCTCATTACAGCGCTTCGTCGTCCGCTGCTTGTTGCTTTGGAGTCTGTAAACGGTTCCAATCGTTATTTTGTTGTGCTTGCTAGTCTCCAGTTCAACATATACAGTGTCATATTTCTCTGAGTCTTCTTTGGTTATTTCCGGCAGGGTATTTGTTCTTGACGTAACAGATAACACCTCCTCCTTTCTTGTGAAGTCTGTTTTGTAGAAGCTCTCGTATCCTGGAATTGAAATTCGGTCATTAGGTGGTCAGAAGGTGGCCCACGTTTCGGTGATGGCAATCACGTCCGGACTTTCTACGTCAACATAGAGGCAAGTACTCATCGTTTGGGTATTAAGCTCCGCGCGTTGGTGTATAGGACAGAAATGTCCTTCTTGGCTTCAACGCTTCGAGGCACAGTAGTCTGGTGTCTGCTTGTGTCACGTGTGACCTATGATGTAATGAGCGGTCCCTACTGGTTGGTTGTTTACGATACTGGTGCCCCTCCGCGCTCGGGTTTTGAGTACAAAAGTACCTCCTCGTTCGGCAGCCTACAAGCCGTGCTGAATAATCGCGATTGAGGTGAAGACCGTCAGGACGGAAAAGGTCAGGGATATCATGAAAAACTGACTTGCCCTCGAAACTTTCCTCGTCCTGGCAAATTCCAATCTGTTGGTTGATGTTCGACGCCTTTCTGTGGGCTGAAGGTTGATTCTCGAAGAATCTTCGGAGACAAATGATGGCTGACTTTTCCTTGAAGCGGCAGATTACTCGTCGGTAGTCCTTCTCTTTCCTCCGTGGACATTGTTTGAACGTTGTTCGTGCCAGCGTGCAACAAAAGAATAGTGTCCTGCTCCGTGCGGTCTGAGACGAGGTCTACCGCTTCTTCTATATCTCTGTAGTTTTGCACCAGGAATACAGTAGCGTCTTCTGTTCTTGATACTTCGTCCACAGAACTCAGTCAGTTGTTCTCTAACAATGCTGTCACCCCCAGTTTATATTAACCTTGGTGTGATTTTTGATCCGTTGAAGTGTGATCCGTCTTCACAGGAGACGGCTGGGAGGATGGTCTTCCGTCTACGCCTGCAAGCTAGGAGGAGAGGAGGAGGTGGAGGAGGAGGAGAGGAGGAGGAAGAGGAGGAGGAGGAGGAGGAGGAGGAGGAGAAGAAGATGAAGGAGAAGGAAGAAGAAAAGGAAAAGAAAGGAAAGGAAAAGGAAGGAATGGAAGGGGAAAGGAAAGGAAAGGAGGGAGGAAAGGAAAGGAAGGAAGGAGAAGTGAAGGAAGGAAGGGAAGGAAGGAGAGGGAAAGAAAGGAAGGGATGGGATTGGATGGGAAGGAAGAGAAGAGGAAGGAAGGGAAGGAAGAAAGGAAGGGAAGGAAGGGAAGAAAGAAAGGGAAGGGAAGGAAGAGAAGGAAGGAAGGGAAGGAAGGAAAGAAAGAAGGGAAGGAAGGAAGGAAGGAAGAGAAGAAGAGAAGAAGAGAGGAGGAGAAAGAAAAGAAGGGAAGGAGAGGAAGGAAAGAAATGGAAGAAAAAGAAGGGAAGGAAGAAAGAAAGGGAAGGGATGGGAAGGGAATCTAATAGAAAGGATAGTTATGGAAGGGAAGGGAAAGAAAAGAATGGATTAGGAATTGAAAATAAGGGAAGAGAAGGGAAGGAAAGAAAAGTAGAAGAGAAGAAAATAGGTAAAAAAATGAGAAAGGAAGAAAACAAGAGATAAAGAAAGGGAAGGGAAGGAAAAGGAATAAGAAGGGAAGGGAAGGAAAAGGAGAGAAGGGAAAGAAAGGGAGAGAATGAGAGAAATTGAAGGAAAGAGAGGAAGCGAGAGAGAGGTGAGAAGAAAGAAAGAACATACATTTTCTTTCTTTCTTTTCCTCTTCTCTTCTCTCTTTCTTCTTTCTTTTCTCTTTTCTTTCTTCTCTTTTCTCTTCTTCTTTCTTCCTCTTTTCTCTTCTTTCTCTCTTTCTTCTTCTTTTCTTTCTTTTCTCCTCTTTTCTCTCTCCTTCATTTCTTTTTTTTTTTTTTTTTCATTTCTTCTTTTCTCCTCTTTCTTTTGAGAGAGAGAGAGAGAGAGAGAGAGAGAGAGACAGATGATAGACAGATAGATATTGGGGATAGGACAGATAGGGGATAGACAGACAGATAGGGGATAGATAGATAGATTAGATAGACAGATAGACAGATTAGGGACAGAGGTATAGACAGATGACAGACAGAGAGAGAGAGAGAGAGAGAGAGAGAGAGAGAATACGATTTAAATGAGAAAAAGGATGTAAGAAATGAAGATTTAAGAGGAGGAGGAGGAGGAGGAGGAGATAAAGGGAAAAAATTAAGGTTGATGGTAATGTTAATGGAGAGGAGGAGGAGGAGGAGGAGGAGGAGGAGAAGACACGTAGCTCTTGAAGGGAAAAAACAAAACAGCAAATTATTACGAGCAAGAAAAGAAAATAAGAAAAAAGGTAAAAGTAATAATGGTAATATTTTAAGAATTCCTTCTCTCTCTCTCTCTTTCTTCTGCCAACTGTGTTCACTCTATCTATTATTGATCCGAGAGAGAGAGAGAGAGAGAGAGAGAGTAACATTTTTTTTGTCTGTAATAAGCTGTCAAAATGATAAAAATTGTGTGTGTGTGTGTGTGTGTGTGTGTGTGTGTGTGTGTGTGTGTGTGTGTGTATGTTACAGCAAGCTTCATGATTAAAGCTATTGCTAGAATAGGAATAGGTAGAGGGAGGAGGGAGAGGAGGAGGGAGGGAGGAGGAGGAGGAGAGGGAGGAGGAGGAGGAGGAGGATGGATGAATGGAGCATGGCATTGGAGCATGTATATTGAGAGAGAGAGAGAGAGAGAGAGAGAGAGAGAGAGAGAGAGAGAGAGAGAGAGAGAGAGAGAGAGAGAGAGAGAGAGAGAGAGAGAGAGAGAGAGAGAGGGAGAGAGAGAGAGAGAGAGAGAGAGAGAGAGAGATGGCACTCACCACATGGCTGCTCAGCCTGTTCCACTCATCTACCACTCTGTTAGTAAACTCCTATTTTTTGCTTGCATGTCCCTTGTTGAATCTGAGTTTATCCAGTTTAAAAACCTTATATTACTTCGTATGTCCTACCCGGTTTTCATACCAACAAACCTTATGAATATCCCCCTTATTAAAGCTCTTCATCCATTTAGAACCTCGCACCCTTTCTGCCTTTCTAGAGAAGCCGCAAGTTTAATCTGTTTGAGAGTCTCCTTTCCTGTATGGCAAGTTTCTCAACCCCGAATCATCTTAGTCATCCTCCTCTACCGGGATTCTAACATTTTTGATATCCATTCTATAGTAAGGTGACCTCAGAACTGAACTGAGAGAGTCACTGACTGACGTCACTGACAAAGAAAAGGGATTGATCGCTATTATTGAAACCCAAAAATACAGGTAGACAAATTCATGATTTGACAGAGGACATTCTTCTCTCTCTATCTCTATCTATCTCTATCTCTCTCTCTCTCTCTCTCTCTCTCTCTCTCTCTCTCTCTCTCTCTCTCTCTCTCTCAGGTGTGTATATATATTGGTAATTAATTCCCGTTTTCTTTCTTTTACAGGTAAGTACCCGGCCAGGTGTGTTGATAAGTGGACAGGTAAAGGTAAGTTAGGAGGAGGAGGAAGAGGAGGAGGAGGAGGAGGAGGAGGAGGAAGAAGATTTTAAGGATACATAATGAGAAGAGTATTTATGAATATCAGTATTAGGAGGAGGAGGAGGAGGAGGAGGAGGAAGAGGAAGAGGAAGAAGAGGAGGAAGAAGAGGAGGAGGAGCAGGAAGAGTGTGATTGAAATAACGATATTGAATGCTAATTTTGAGGACATTCTGTATTATAAATGAGGAGGAGGAGGAGGAGGAGGAGGAGGAGGAGAGGGAGGAGGAGGAGGAGAGGAGAAGCAACATGTAGGAAAAAACTAGGAGGAGGAGGAGGATGATGTAAAACGGAAGAAGGAAAAGACGAAGAATAATTAGAGAATGAGGAAAAAGTGAGAGAAATGAGAAAATAAACAAGAATGAAAAGAGGAGAAATAATGAGAAAAAAGGGAAATGAGGAAAAAAGAAAAAAGAGAGAAAAGGAGGAACAAGAAATGGAAGCGATAATAAAGAAAAGGAAGGAAAAGAGAAAAGAAGAAGGAAGAAAAAAATGAAGGAAGAAAAGAGATAAGGAAAAGAGAAAGAAAGAAGAAGAAGTAAGAATGAAGAAAGGAAGGAATAGAGAAAGAAATGAAGAAAAGAAGGAAGTGAAAAGTAAGGAAAGAGAAAGAAGAAAAGTTAAGTTATGAAAAGAAAAGAAAAGAGAAAAGAAAAGAGAAGGAAGAAAAGTAAGGAAAATAGAAAGACATGAATAAAAAAGGAAGAAAAGTAAGGAAAGAAAAATGAAATGAAGAAAAATGAAGGAAGAAAAGTAAGAAAGAAATTAAGAAAAAAAGAAAACAAGAGGAAATAAGAAGAAAATGAGAAAAGGAGGAACAAAAAGAAACATCAAGAAAAAGAAGAAAAAGTAAACAAATAATAAGAAAAGAAAAAAATGCAAAAAAGAATAAACAAAAGTAAGAAAAGAGAATAATAATGAAAAAAATAAAGAACAGAAAAGAAATAAACGGTAAGAAAAGAAAAGAAAAGCGGTAAAAAAAAGAAAAGCTTAGAAAAGCGGCACAGTAAAAGCTTAGAACATACACGTGGACCTTCCCCGACAGACTGGGAATGTGTGTGTGTGTGTGTGTGTGTGTGTGTGTGTGTGTGTGTGTGTGTGTGTGTGTGTGTGTTATTCTTTCTTATCTTCCTTTTTTCTTCCTCTCCTTTCCTTTCTTTTTCCTTCCTTTCTTCTCCTTCCTCCTGTTCTTCCCCTTTATTTCTTCTTCCCTCTCCTCCTCCTCTCCTTCCCTTTCTTCTTCCTTCTTTTCTTCTCTTCCTCTTTAATCCTCCTCATTCTCTCTCTCTCTCTCTTTAACTCTTTAACCTTCCTTGTGTGTCAGTGTGTGTGTGTGTGTGTGTGTGTGTGTGTGTGTGTGTGTGACGTCACGAGTCTCCGTGACGTCACCCTCACTTGCCGGGCGTTCCTTTAAGAAGAACGACCCACCAGGTTATGGCCGTCCTTTTAAACCGTTTGTGCTCCTTTAGAATTACATTGAAGAGTCAAGTCTGTTCTCGGCGTATACGTTCCTTTAAGTGGATGATACGTTCCTCTTCCTTATGTTACGATACTGGAAATATGAAAGGAGATCTGTTCCTAAATATATTGCCCGAAAATATCATCAAGAGTATGTTCTTTAAGTATGCGATGTCTTTAATACGTAATACGAAAGTATACGTTCTTTAAGTGGATGATACGTTCTCCCCTTCCTTTATGTGTTGATGAACTCCTCTGAAATATGAAAGGAGATTCGTTCCTTTAAATATATGCCTTTTTAAAATATCACTTGAGTATGTTCTTTAAGTATGCGATGTTCTCTTTAATAATGTAATACGAAAGTGATGTTATCCGTTCCTATACTTCTGTGCTGTTACGGTAAGAATTGCTGTTCTTAACCTCGTCCGCTGGGTGATTGGCACGGATTTTCGCTTTCACTAGTAGCCTGCAACATACACTCCCAGGTCTTTCTCTGCGTCTGTGGTGGATAGTGAGTGTTTCCTCATGTGGTATTGGTGTGCTGGATATCTCCTTTCACTGGTAGCCTGGCAACATACAATTTCTCCCAGGTCTTCTTTTCTCTTTCGCTCTGTGGTGGAGGCTAGTGGAGTGTTTCCCATGTGGTATTGGTGTGCTGGATATCCTCTCACTGGTAGCCTGGTAACATACCCTTGGTGGTCTTTTTTCTTTCTTGGCTTCTGTGGTGTGGATAGTGGAGTGTTTCCCATGCGGTATTGGTATGCTGATATCCCTTCATTTGCAGCTCTGGCAACATGGGCACCCCAGGTCTTTCTCTGCCTCTGTGGTGGATAGTGGAGTGTTTCCATGTGGTATTGGCAGTGCTGGATATCCCTTCACTGGTAGCCTGGTAACATACACTCCAGGTCTTTCTCTGCCTCTGTGGTGGATAGGAGTGCAAGTTTCCCCAGTGCAGCTTGGGTAAGCTGGATATCCCTTCACTGGTAGCCTGGTAACATACACACTCCCAGGTCTTTTCTCTGCCTCTGTGGTGGATAGGCTTCATGTAGCTGGGCATGGATATCCTTCACTAGTAGCCTGGGTAACATACACTGCGTCTTTTTTCTGCCTCTTGGTGGATAGTGGAGTGTTTCCTCATGTGGTATTGGTGTTGGATATCCCTTCACTGGTAGCCTTCCGTAACATGGGCACTCCCAGGTCTTTTCTTCTGCCTCTGTGGTGGATAGGAGTGTTTCCCATGTGGTATTGGTGTGTTGATATCCCTTCACTGGTAGCTTCTCCTGGTAAACATACACACTCCCAGGTCTTTCTCTGCCTCTGTGGTGGATAGTGGAGTGTTTCCCATGTGGTATTGGTGTGTTGGATATCCTTTCACTGGTAGGCCTGGTAACACACCCAGGTCTATTTTCTCTGCCTCTGTGGTGGATAGTGGAGTGTTTCCCATGTGTATTGGTGTGCTGGATATCCTCACTGGTAGCCTGGTAACACATACACGCCCCGTGGCCCCTCTCTGCCTCTGTGGTGGATAGTGGAGTGCTTTCCTTATGGTATTGGCATGCTGGATATCCCTCTTCACTGGTAGCCTGCCTGGTGAACATACACTCCCATGTTCTTTCTGCCTCTGTAGGATAGTGGAGTGTTTTCCATGGCATGGTGTGCTGGATATCCTTCACTGGTAGCTGGTAAATGATACACCCCAGGTCTTTCTCTGCCTCTGTGGTGGATAGTGGAGCGTTTCCTATGTGGCATTGGTGTGCTGGATATCCTCACTGGTGGCAGCTCTGGTAACATACACCCCAGGCTTTTCTCCGCTTCTGTGATAGTGGAGTGTTTCCTGCGTGGTATTGGCATGCTGGATATCCCTCCCAAGGTGCAGGATCTACATTTACATTTAATCATTGCATTGTAGCAGCCACTTTTTTTTTGTTCCACTCCTGAAGCTTGGTGGACGTCTTCTGGCAGGGGAAATCTGCAGTCAAGGGGTTAAGAATTACGAAGCTAGATGTCAATATTACCTCTATGAATACTCTATTTTGGGAATATGATGCTTAC
>NC_066558.1:6901779-6909279 GCF_024679095.1 Eriocheir sinensis
CTTACCAAATCTTTACTCTTACCTGCCTTTACCTTTATACCTTACTCTTACCTTTTTTACCTTCTTACTTTCCTTTTTCCTACCTTTTCTCTTTTTTTTACCTTCATTTACCTATTAGATGCTGCCTGTTTTGTATATTAACCTAATCCCTTTGCCTTACCTAACCTTACCTTTCCTTGCCTTGCCTTACCTTACCTTGCCTTACCTTGCCTTACCTCTACTCTTCACTTTCATTTCCCCTACCTTTCTCTTTACCTTCATTTACCTAATAGATGCTGCTGTTTGTATAATAACCCTAACCTAACCTTACCTTACATACCTTACTTACCTTACCTTTCCCATTTCCCTACCTTTCTTTACCTTCATTTACCCTAGCGATGCCTGTTTTGTATAATAACCCCACTTCTTCCTAACTTACCTTGCACCTTACCTTACCTTCACTTTCCTTTCCTACACCCTTTACCTTCATTTACCTATTAGATGCTGCCTGTTTGTGTATTAACCCTAACCTTGCCTTACCCTAATCTTACCTTACCTTACCTTGCCTTTCCTTTACTTAAATTACTTTACCTTCTTTTGCTTACCTTTCTTAACTTCATTACTTGTTTGTGTGTAGATTTACCTTTTTTTTTTCACACCTGCCGCCACCTTCCCAATCTCTTCTCCTACTTTCCCCTTTCTCATTCTTATTTTTCTTTTCCTTTTTTATTTTCACCATCACTTTCCTTATTTTTCTTCCCTTTTCCTTTCATTACTTTCCTCTCCTTACTTTCCCTTTTCTTTTTCTTTTAATTTTCTTTGTTTACCTTTGTTTTTACTTTACCTTACCATACCTTACTTTACCTTGCCTTACCTTACCTAACCTAACCTTACCTTACCTTACCTTACTTTACCTTGCCTAACCTGTCTTTTTTTGCATTTTACTCTTTTAACACTACCTTTACCTTTTTACCACCACACTCACTCTTACCTTTAATTTTACTATACTCTTATACCTACTTTACTTTACTCTTACCTTACCTTTAACCTAACCTTACCTTGTACCTCCGTCCTTTACCTTATCTCATTACCATACCTTACCCCATACCTTACCACTACACCTTTACCTAACACTTATTCTATCCAACCATACCTGTACTACACCACCTTTTACCCACTATACCTTACCTTTACTTTTTATCTAATCCTACTGCACCTTACTCCACTCCATCCTTTACCTAATCCTACTTTGATTCTCTCCCTTTACCCAATCCTTTTACAATACCTTTTTACCTTTTACCTTACAGCCTATATTTCTAACACTTTACTCTACCTTATCTTACCTTACCACCATACCTTACCTTACCTTTTACCTTTTTACCATGTAACAATACCATTTCATACCTTTTAACCTTTTACCTTACTCTTTCATCTAACTTACCATACCTTACCTTACCTTACCTTACCTTACCTCTCTTCTTACCATCTTTTTATTTACCTATTTATATGTTTTACCTTTTCTATATACCTTATCTTCCTTTTCCCTTTTCTTCTTCCTTTTTATTGTTTATCTCATTCTTCCCTTTTCATTTTCTTTTACTCCTTTCATCTTTTGTTTTTTTCTTTCCTCCTCCTCCTCCTCCTCCTCCTTTGCTATTTCCTTCCTCTTTGTTCCTCCTTCCTTACCTTTCCATAATCCGTTCTTTATTTTCCTTCCCTACCCTCTCCTCCTTATCCTCCTCCTTTGCTATTTCCCTTTCCCTCTTTGTTCCTCAACTTCCTTACTCTTTCCGCATAATCCCGCCTTTTATTTTCCTTCCTACCCTCTCCTTCCTCCTCCTCCTCCTCCTTTGCTATTTCCTTCCTCTTTGTTCCTCCTTCCCTACCTTTCCTGCATGCTAATCTGTTTTTATTTTTCCTTCCCACCTTCTCCTCCTCCTCCTCCTCCTCCTTTGCTATTTCCTTCCTCTTTGTTCCTCCTTCCTTACCTTCTCCGCATAATCCGTTCTTTTATTTTCCTTTCTACCCTCTCCTCCTCCTCCTCCTCCTCCTCCTCTCCCCCTTGTTTTCCTTCACCTTTCCTTTGTCTATTGTTCTCCCTTACCTTTCCTTCCCTTCTTCTCTTATTCCTCTCTTCTTCTTCTCTTCTTCTCTTCCTTCCTTTTTTTCTCTGTCATTCTTTTCCTTGTTTTTTTCTTTTCCTGGTTCTTCTTCTCCTTCTTCTCCTTCTTCTTCTTCTTCTTCTTCTTCTTCTTCTTCTTCTTCTTCTTCAACTTCTTCTTCTTCTTCTTCTTCTTCTTCTTCTTCTTCTTCTTCTTCTTCTTCAACTTCTTCTTCATCTTCTTTACACTCAAAAGAAAGGATATTCAACAAGTGTGTGTGTGTGTGTGTGTGTGTGTGTGTGTGTGTGTGTGTGTGTGTGTGTGTGTGTGTGTGTGTGTCATTTTATCTCCAAACCCCATCTTCTACTCGAGACCTCTCTATCTCTCTCTCTCTCTCTCTCTCTCTCTCTCTCTCTCTCTCTCTCTCTCTCTCTCTCTCTCTCTCTCGCTGGATTGGAAAGAATGGGGAAAGGAGAGAGTAGAATAGGATTAGAGAGAGAGAGAGAGAGAGAGAGAGAGAGAGGAGAGAGGAGGACGAAATAGAGTGGAGAAAGTTCGAAACCACTCTTACCGCCGAGAGAGAGAGAGAGAGAGAGGTGGTCATAGTGGATAGGTTTGAGGTTAATTTGTGGTCTCATTAAAAGTAATAGTAGTAGTAGTGGTAGTAGTAGTAGTAGTAGTAGTAGTAGTGGTAGTAGTAGTAGTAGTAGATGTTAGGGTTAAAATATTTCCCTCTTTTTTTTCTCTCCTGTCATTCCTGTCTTTGTGTGTGAAAGTTAGCTTTTAATTAGAGTAGTGGTAGTGGTGGCCAGTGTGGTTGGGATGAGAGGACATCTTTGCGAGAGAGAGAGAGAGAGAGAGAGAGATTAGGACAGAAGTACATCTTAAAGAGGAGAGAGATTAGGACAGAGTACATCTTAAAGAGAGAGGAGAGAGAGAGAGAGAGAGAGAGAGTTGGGACAGTACATCTTAGAGAGAGAGAGAGAGATCAACTATGTGAGAGAAACGGAGATGATGGAAAGTATTGTTCTCCTCCTCCTCCTCCTCCTCCTCCTCCTCCAGAATATATACCATTGGTGCAAGAGGCCAGATACTCTCTCTCACTCTCTCCTTCTCTCTCTCTCTCTCTCTAATCACCACGTTTGTTTTCCTGAGAGAGAGAGGTGTGTGTGTGTGTGTGTGTGTGTGTGTGTGTGTGTGTGTGTGTGTGTGTGTGTGTGTGTGTGTGTGTGTGTGTTCGTTCTTTCGTTATCGTCATATCCGCTATGTATCATTCTCTTCTTACGTTTTTTTCTTCTACGAAGTGCACAGTAGACAGACAGATTTGGACGAACAGGCATATAGAAAGCTAAAAATATTCATGGAATTTTATAAGAAGTTGATTAGAAAGAAAGACAATTAGACATATGTTAATAGATGAATATAAGATAGACAGATAAATAGAACCAGATGAGATACCGGTAACAGACAATAACTAGACAGGTAAATAGACAGACAGACAGATGACAGACAGAAAGCTAAAATATACATGAATTTATAAAAAGAAGTTGACTAGGAGAAAGACGAATGAACCTGCAAGTTAATGAATAGATATAAAGATAGACAGATAAACAGACAGATAAAAGATACCGGTAACAGACAAGCCATGCAGACAGGTAACGAACAGACAGAGACAGACATACACACAGAGAGAGAAAGCTAAAATGTACATGAATTTATAAAAAGCTGACTAGAAAGAGAAAGACAGATAGACATAAGATATGAATAAACAGACAGATAAAGATACCGATAACAGACAAGCCATAGACAGGCAGCCAGACAGATTAACACGTAGACAACTGAGACAGGAAAGTTGAACATAGGGAAGCCAGATCAATCACTTGACAGAGTAATTAGAATTTAGACAGGTTAAAAAGGTAGGAAAGGATAGATAGATAGATAGATAGAGTGAAATGGTGGTGTGCAAAATTAGGTTAGATTTTTAAAGGGGAAAGAAAATAACGAGTAAAACATTTGAATTACTTTTATCTTCGTTTTCTTTTTTTTTTGGGTGAAACAGATCAGGTGGAAGGGTATTAATGGTTCTCTCTCTCTCTCTCTCTCTCTCTCTCTCTCTCTCTCTCTCTCTCTCTCTCTCTCTCTCTCTCTCTCTCTCTCTCTCGGTGACCCGGAAACGAATGCAAATCCAATGACATCCTTGTTGTCCATTTTAAAATTCTCTCTCTCTCTCTCTCTCTCTCTCTCTCTCTCTCTCTCTCTCTCTCTCTCTCTCTCTCTCTCTCTCTCTCTCTCTCTCTCTATCTCTCTCTCTCTTCTAATCGTGTAAATTCGTGTTGATGTGCGATTCGCAGAGAGAGAGAGAGAAGAGAAAGAGAGATAGAGAGAGAGAGAGAGAGAGAGAGAGAGAGAGAGAGAGAGAGAGAGAGAGTGTTTATGATTACTTTCTCTTTCTCTTGATATTGACTTTCACACACTTTGTCTCTCTCTCTCTCTCTCTCTCTCTCTCTCTCTCTCTCTCTCTCTCATGTGGGTGACCTTGTCTTAGGTAGATCAAGTAGGGAGGGAGAGAAGAGGAAAGAAGGGAGGGAGAGAGAAGAAGGGAGGAAGGGAGAAAAAAGGGGGGAGGAGGGGTTTACCTGAAGACCTTGGAGGAGGAGGAGGAGGAGGAGGAGGAGGAGGAGGAGGAGGAGGAGGGGGGGGTAACCTTGAAACTACACTGATAAGGAACATGAGTCTGGTGATGAAGGTGATGAAGATGGTGGTGAAGGTGTAAGGGAAATGGTGATGATATGAATGGGTGGGTGGTGGTGGTGATGGTGGTGATGATGATGGTGGTGGTGGTGGTGGTGATGGTGGTGTCATACTGCTCCACTTTATTTTTTATCATAATTTTTTTTTGTGTGTGTGTGTAATTTCGCTTGTGTGTGTGTGTGTGTGTGTGTGTGTGTGTGTGTGTGTGTGTGTGTGTGTGTGTGTTACTCTTTCATATCTTCCTTTATTTCTTCCTCCCTGTCTTCCACTTCTTCCTTTTCTTTTTTCCTCCCTTTCTCCTCTTCCCTCCTTTTTCTTCTTCCCCTTCCTCCTTTCCTTCCTCCTGTTCTTCCTCTTTTATCCTCCTTTACTCTCTCTCTCTCTCTCTCTCTCTCTCTCTCTCTCTCTCTCTCTCTCTCTCTCTCTCTCTCTCTCGTCTTTTACCTTCCCTGTGTGTGTGTGTGTGTGTGTGTGTGTGTGTGTGTGTGTGTGTGTTTGGAATTCCACATATGTTAACAGTTTCTGCTTTCATATATTTCAAGGTTGTTTTTCTTTTCCTTTTTTTCTTTTTTTTTTCCTTGTTTTTCTTCCCCTACATTTCCTTTCTCTCCTTTATTTTCCTTTTTGCTTTTTCCTTCGTTTTTCTTTTCTTTTCTTTTTCTTCCTTTTCCTCAGTTTTCTTTCTCTACTTTTTCTTCTTTTTCTTTCCTTTCTCTTCTTTTTTTTTAATTTTCTTTTTCCTTTTCTTTCCTGTTCCTTTGTTTTCTCTCCCTTACTTTTCTTTTTTTTTCTTTTTTCTATTTCTCTTTTTTTATCCTTCATTTTTCTTTGTTGCTATTCCTTCCTTTTTTTCTCCTCTATCTTTGTTTTCGTCTTCTCTTCCTTTTCCTCTCATTTATCATATTTTCTTTATTCCCACTTATCTTCCTTTTTTACCTCCTCATATTTTTTCTTTATAACCTCAATTTCTTCTTGTCTTTTTTCTTTTCTTTTTTTTACATCATTTTCATGTTTTCATCTTCCTCATCTTGTTTTCGTTTTCCTTATTTCTCTTTTTTCTTTTCTTTTCATTTTCTTTTCTTTATTTTCATCTCATATTCACGTTTTTCTCTATCGTAAGTGAATCTTGAGAATATGAAAACCCAAACAGATTAATAACAATAATAATAATAATAATAATAATAATCACACACACACACACACACACACACACACACACACACAATAATAATAATAATACACACAATAATAATACACACACACACACAATAATAATAATAATAATAATAATAATAACAACAATGGCGGGATGATAATACAGGTAATTGAAGTCAGGTGTGTCAGTAGCCCAACAGGTAACCTTGTGTACTAGTTATGTGGTGGTGTGGTGGTGATGGGATGGTGATGGTGGTGGTGGTGGTGGTGGTGATGACATTTGCTTTATTATGCGAATCTTCCTCTTGAATATTTTAACTCTCTCTCTCTCTCTCTCTCCCTCTCCCTCTCTCACGTGTTTCCGCCTGCCTGTTTTTTTTATTGTTGTTTTTGCATATCTGCCTCTCTCTTCTTCTCTCTCTCTCTCTCTCTCTCTGAGTTGTTTCTGGGGAGAGAGAGAGAGAGAGAGAGAGAGAGAGAGAGAGAGAGAGAGAGAGAGAGAGAGAGAGAGAGAGAGATAGAGAAGAATTGTTCTTCACTCTCTCTCTCTCTCAGACATGAAGAACTGAATCCATGAAGACAAGAGAGAGAGAATGGGCTTGAAATATATATGATTTCTCCTTTTTTTCCTCCTCCTCCTCCTCCTCCTCCTCCTCCTCCTCCTCCTCCTCCTCCTCCTCCTCTTCCTTCCCCTCCTCCTCCACCTCCTCCTCCTCCTTCTTTTCCAGTCAATCCACTTCATTACCCTTCTTTTCCACGTGACACTCTTCCTCCTCCTCCTCCTCCTCCTCCTCCTCCTCCTCCTCCTCCTCCTCCTCCTCCGCCACTTCGTCCTCGTCTTCCTCTTCCTGAAACCTGATCTTTTAGGAGAGAGACACGACATGCACAAACAAATACACACACACACACACACACACACACACACACACACACACACTTATCTCTCTTATCTGCCCTGAATTAAAACACTGGAGTAGGTCTCTCTCTCTCTCTCTCTCTCTCTTCATTATCTTAACTATTTTTCTTATTTTCTTTATTTTTCTCTTTATTTTCTTTATTTTCTTCCTTTATTTCACTTTTTTTTCCTCTTTCCTTTTATTTCTGCCTATTCCTCCTCCTCCTCCTCCTCCTTCTCCTCCTCCTCCTCCTCCTTCTCCTCCTCCTCCTCCTCCTCCTCCTCTCTTGTTCCTCCATATTTGCTTCTACTTTCTCCTCCTCTATCTCTTGCTTCTTCCTCTTCCTCCTCTTCCTCCTTATCCTCTTCCTCTCCTTCTCCTCCTCCTCCTCCTCCTCTTGGAATTTTTTTTTTTTTTAGTTTCTTCTTTTATGTCTTTATAAATTCATTGTCATTTTTTTCCTCATTTATTTTATTTAGTATTTCTTCTTTTCTTGTTTTCTTTTATTTACTTCTTTTTTCCTTAGTTTCCCTCCTTTTATAATTTTTTTCTCCCTTATTTCCTCTTTTCTTCTTTACTTTCCCTTTCTTTGTCTTACTTCTTTTCTCTTTCTTTTA
>NC_066558.1:6916779-6919279 GCF_024679095.1 Eriocheir sinensis
TTCTTTGTTTTATTCCTTCAGTTCCTCCTCTCTTCTTTTCTTTCTTCTTCTGTTTCTTTTTCTTCTTCATCTTCTTTCTCTTTCTCCTCCTTCCCCTCTTCTCTTTTTTCTTCTTGTTTTCTTCTTCTAATTCCTCCTCTTTTTCTTTCTTCCTTTCTCTTCTTTGTTTTCTGATTTTTTCTTCTTTTTCTTCTTCCTCTTACTCCTTTTCTTCTTTTTCTTCTCCTCCTCTTCTTTTTCCTTCTTTGTTTTAATCTTCTAGTTCCTCCTCTCTTTTCCTTTCTTTCTTCTTCTCCTTTGTTTCCCTCTTCTATATCTTTTTCTTCTTCATTTTCCTCTTTCTCCTCCTCCTCTTCTCTTTTCTTCTTTTATTTCCTTCTAATTCCTCCTTTCTTTCATTCTTCCTTTCATTCTTTTTTGTTTTCTACTTTTTTCTTCTTCTTTTTCTTCTTCCTCTTACTCCTTTTCTTCTCTTCTTTTTCCTTCTTCGTTTTATTCTTCCTGTTTATTTTCTTTCTTCTCTTTTATGTCTTATTTTTTTCTTCATTTTCTTCCTCTTTCTCCTTCTCTTCCCCTCTTCTCTTTTTTCCTTTCTCGTTTTCTTCTTTCAATTCTTCCTCACTTTCTTCCTTTCATTTTTCTTTATCTTCCTCTTTTCTTCCTTCTTCCTCCTTTTTCATTCATTCTTTTCTTCCTTTCTTCTACTTAAATATACTTCTTTCTCTTCTTCTAATTCTTTCTTCCCTCCTTTTATTCTTCTTTTTCTTCGTCTTTTCTTCTATTTATCTATATTTTCTTCCTCTCATTCTTCTATGTTTCCCTCCTTTTTCCTTTTTCTTCTTCCTCTTTCTTCCTTTCTCTCTTATTTCCTCTTTTTTCTTATTCTTTGGTCATATTCTTCACCTTTTATCTTCCTCCTCCTCCTCCTCCTCCTCTTCCTTTCCCTTTCTTCCCTTCGTCCCCTCTTATTACTTTTCTCCATTATCATCTTCCTTTTCCTCTTCCTCCTCTTTTTCATATACAAGTAAACTTACAAAACAAAAACAAAAAATAAACAAAAACAAAACAAAAATAAGCAAAAAAACAAAACAAAGATCAAGGTAAATAATTGTCTAAAAAGTTTATAATGTCAATAAGGGCGAAAATTACCTTGAAATTCGCGCCTTTTTCGCCTTTAATGTTGACGTTGATTATATAGCCTTCAGCCTTGACTCGGGTTGTTACCAAGTTGAGAGAGAGAGAGAGAGAGAGAGAGAGAGAGAGAGAGAGAGAGAGAGAGAGAGAGAAAGTGAGCAAGAGAAAGTTCCCACGCACACGGATTATGCTATTAGTTTGTGTACGTGTGTGTGTGTGTGTGTGTGTGTGTGTGTGTGTGTGTGTGTACGTGGGTGTGTGCGTGTCCTTGCTATTCCGTTAAGTCGAGAGAGAGAGAGAGAGAGCCTGTCACCAAAACAGCTGTTACATCACCCAGCTGACTTGTCGCGATAATGACTTCACTCTCTCTCTCTCTCTCTCTCTCTCTCTCTCTCTCTCTCTCTCGTTCGTAGCCCAAATTCGTGGAGGGTGAAGGGATTGTGTGTGTGTGTGTGTGTGTGTGTGTGTGTGTGTGTGTCAGACAGGGAGAGTGTGGCCATGGGCTCCTGGACGCCATCTTGCCTCCATGCCGCCCCTGCCCGCTGCCTCCCGCCCGGCGCTGCTGCCTCGACACAGGGTCAGCACCAGGAGGCAAGAACAGTGATGCCTGAAGGCCCCTGGTGGTTGTGTCGAGGCGGGCGCTGGGGGCAGCTAGCACCAGCGGCTCTCACCAAAGCTAGCGACTGGCCTCACTCTCCCTGTGTACGGCTGTCCTGGTGCTTGCCTGTGTGTGCGTGCAGGCAGTGTGTGTGTGTGTGTGTGTGTGTGTGTGTGTGCCGCTGCCTCCACAGGTGTCAGACCTCCGCCCTGCGAGCAGCGGCGCGACGTGCCATGCCCGGCGCGGGAGCATGAGCGGCCTCAGTGGGCGTGGCGGCAGGGCGCGTCGGCGGGTGCGGCATGGCGGCGGCGGCGCGGCGGAGCTAACATGCTGACGGAGGTGTTGTCGCGCGTGGCCGTGCTGTCGCAGGGCGTCGCGCGCTCCCTGGCGTGATGTGGCCCACGTGGAGGCGGGAGCGGCGTGGGGAGTGCGCCCCGCTGGACGAGCCCCACGGACATGGCAGCGCTGGGCAGCGGGTGTGCTCGCCCCGCACGCGGGCCCCGCGCCTGCGCCCACGGACACTGGCGGGGACAGGGGAGGAAAGTGGGGGCAGGAGGTGACGTGGTGCGCGCGGGCTGCCCTGCTGCCTCATGGACGAGCTGGACCTGACGCGGGCGCCGCCCCTGCCGCGCCCCTCAGTGGCGGCGGCAGCACGCGGCTGCACCTGCCGCTGACGGAGGTGCGATGATAGTGACAATGACAGCGGCCTGGTGAGCTGCGGCGACAGTGACCACGCGCAGCCCCACGAGGCGGTTGACACGCCTGCGC
>NC_066558.1:6924279-6931779 GCF_024679095.1 Eriocheir sinensis
TTTGAAGTGTTGTGTAAAGGTTTAGATTGTGTTAGAAGGGACTGGATTCTCTTTAAATATGTTTGGATTGAGTGAGTCGTAAAGGATCTGGTATTATGATAAAGGGACTCAGATTCTGTTAAAAGGGATTGCATTGGCTCTACATGTTACTACTACTACTACTACTACTACTACTATTACTACTATTACTACTACTACTACTATCAATACTACTACTGCTATCACTACTACTACTATCACTACTACTACTACTACTACTACTACTACTACTACTACTATTACTACTATTACTACTACAACTACTATCACTACTACTACTACGACTACTTCTACCACTACTACTACGACTACGACTACTACTACGACTACTACTACTACTACTACTACTACTCTACTACTACTACTACTACTACTACTACTACTACTACAATTGCCACCTTTCTTGACGTAACAAAAGCAAAAAAAGAAGAAAAAAAATAGAGATTTCACAATTATTTTTTCCCTTCATTCTGTTGTTGTCGTTGTTGCGTCTAATTCGTCCTCGCCTCCTGGATCAGCAACACGAAGACCCATTACCATTTAGAGTGACTTAGAGGATTGTTTTTTTTCTTTATTTGTTTTGTCTATTAATATTTTTCTTCCTCTCTTTTTTTTTGCGCTATGTTCTAATTATTTCTTCATCAATATTTTTTTTCTTTTTTCTTTCTCTGATTATCAACTTCTCTTTACCGATCAGTTTTTCTTTAATTGTTTTGTCTGTTAATATTTTTCTTCCTCTTTTTTTTGTGCTATGTTCTAATTATTTCTTCATCAATATTTTTTTCTTTTTTCTTTTTTCTTTCTCTGCTTTTCAACTTATCCTCACCGATCAGTTTTTCTTTAATTGTTTTGTCTTAATATTTTTCTTCCTCTTCCTTTTTTTTTTGCGCTGTTCTAATTTTTTCTTCATCAATATTTTTTTTCTTTTTTCTTTTTTCTTTCTCTGCTTTTCAACTTATCCTCACCGATCAGTTTTTCTTTAATTGTTTTGTCTTAATATTTTTCTTCCTCTTTCTTTTTTTTTTGCGCTATGTTCTAATTATTTCTTCATCAATATTTTTTTCTTTTTTCTTTTTTCTTCCTCTGATCATCAACTTCTCTTTACCGATCAGTTTTTCTTTAATTGTTTTGTCTATTAATATTTTTCTTCCTTTTTTTTTTGCGCTATGTTCTAATTATTTCTTCATCAATATTTTTTTCTTCCTTTTTCTTTCTCTGATTATCAACTTGTCTTTACCGGTCTTTTTTTATTTGTTTTGTCTTTTAATATATTTTTCTTCCTCTTCCTTTTTTTTGCGCTATGTTCTAATTATTTCTTCATCAATATTTTTTTTTCTTTTTTCTTTTTTCTTTCTCTGATTATCAACTTGTCTTTACCGGTCTTTTTTTATTTGTTTTGTCTTTTAATATATTTTTCTTCCTCTTCCTTTTTTTTTTGCGCTATGTTCTAATTATTTCTTCATCAATATTTTTTTCTTTTTTCTTTTTTCTTTCTCTGCTTTTCAACTTATCTTCACCGATCAGTTTTTCTTTAATTGTTTTGTCTTTTAATATATATTTCTTCCTCTTCCTTTTTTTTGCGCTATGTTCTAATTATTTCTTCATCAATATTTTTTTCTTTTTTCTTCTTTCTTCCTCTGATCATCAACTTGTCTTTACCAGCCAGTCTTTCTTCATTTGTTTTGTCTTGTAGTATATTTTTCATTTTCCTCCTTTTTCCTTTTTTTTCACCAGTCTTTTCTCATTAAATTTTCATCAATATTTTTTTCTTTCCTTCTCTGTTCCTCTGCTTTTCAACTTATCTCTTTACCAACCAGATTTTCTTATTTTTTTGTCTATTTGTATATTTTTCCTCCTTTTCCTTTTTCCTTCTTTTTTTTTCACCAGTATGTTCTAATTATTTTTTCATCACTATTTTTTTTCTCCGTTTCCAGTTTTTCTTTATTTTCTGCATCACCTTTTCGTTTTTCCATTCACATTTTTTTCTTCTTTTCCATCTTATTTTCATTCTTCCACTTACGTTAAATGTCTGTGCTCCCAAACTTCATTCCCACGAGTTTCTTTATTTCTTCTTTTTTTCCTGCATTCATTTATAATTTTTCCATCATTTAATTTTCCGTTTTTCCATTCACATTTTTCTCCTTTTCCCTCTTATTTTCATTCTTCCACTTACGTTAAATGTCTGTGCTCCCAAACATCATTCCCACGAGTTTCTTTTTTCTTTCCTCCTTTTTTCCTACATCCATTCATCTATTTAGCAATTTTCACCCTTAAACAGTTTCGAATTCGAGTTTCTTTCCTTTTTTCTTCCTCTCTTTATCTACTTATCTTTTCTAGCTTATTTTCATTCTTCTACTTACGTTAAATGTCTGTGCTCCCAAACTTCATTCCCACGAGTTTCTTTATTTCCTTCTTTTTTTCTACATTCATTTATCTGTTTAGCAATCTTCACCCTTAAACAGTTTCCAGTTCGAGTTTCTTTCCTTCTTTCATCCTCTCTTTATCTACTTATCTTTTCTATCTTATTTTCATTCTTCCACTTCCGTTAAATGTCTGTGCTCCCAAACTTCATTCCCACGAGTTTCTTTATTTCCTTCTTTTTTTCTACATTCATTTATCTGTTTAGCGATCTTCACCCTTAAACAGTTTCGAGTTCGTGTTTCCTTCCTTCTTTCATCCCCTGTTTATTTACTTAGTTTTATCAACACGTTCTCCTCTTTCTTCCATTCTCCATGTCTTTATCCGCCCATCCATATACTTTACCTCCAAGACAACATTCCTAACCTACGACTTATGCTTGGTTGATCTTCCTTCCTTCCTTCCTTCCTTTCTTCCTTCCTTTCTTTCTTTCTTTCTTTCTTCCTTCCAAATCAACATTCCTACGACTTATGCTCTATTTATTTTCCTTCTTCTTCCTTCCTTCCTTCCTTCCTTCCTTCCTTCCTTTCTTTCTTTCTTCCTTCCTTCCTTTCTTCTTTTCTTTCTTCCTTCCTTCCTTCCTTCCTTCCAAATCAACATTCCTACGACTTATGCTTTGTTTATCCTCCTTCCTTCCTTCCTTCCTTCCTTATTTCCTCCCTCCTTCCCTCCCTCCCTCCTTCCCTCCCTCCTTCCCTCCTTCCCTCCCTCCTTCCCTTCCCTCCTTCCTTCCTTCCATTGATTAAATTATCACACATTCTTTCCATCTAACATTCCTGTCACACGTTCTATATTTGTCTAACTCTTCCTTTCTTTCTTTCTTTCTTTCTTTCTTCTATCTTTCTTCCTTCCTTACTTTTTTTCTTTCTTTCCTCCATCTTGTTCTGTCTTACCCCCAAAACTGCATTCCTCTAAGTTAATAAGGTGAAAACACACACACACACACACACACACACACACACACACACACACACACACATGCTGCTACGGGCAATATCCTAACCTTGAAGGAGGAAGAGGAGGTGGAGGAGGAGGAGGAGAGAGAGAGAGTGAGAGAGAGAGAGAGAGAGAGAGAGAGAGAGAGAGAGAGAGAGATATTAGTGTTAAGGAATTTAGATGACAGAGAGAGAAGGAAAAAGAGAAAGAAAGAGAAAGAAGGAAGGAAGGAAAGGAGAGAGAGAAGGAAGGAAGGAAAGAAGAAGGATAAAGATGATGATAAGGAATGAAAGGAAAGAAAAATACAGAAGAAAGATGGAAAGAGAGTAAGAGAGAAAGAAAAGGAAAGGAAACAAAGAGAGAGAAGAAGAAGAAGAAGAAGGAGAAGAAGAAGAAGGAAACAAATGATGCTAAGAAAATAAACCTGAAAAAAGAGTAAATGGAAGAAAGAAGATACGAAGGGAAGGAAAAAAATAATAAAGAGAGGAAGAGATAGAAAAAGGAAGAGAATAGGAAGATAAAAGAATAAATGAGAGAGAGAGAGAGAGAGAGAGAGAGAGTAGAGAGAGAGAGAGAGAGAGAGAGAGAGAGGGGGGTGGGAGGGTGTTGCGACTCTGGTAAATCCCCTCACACACACACACACACACACACACACACACACACATACACACACACACAACACACACACACACACACACACACACACACACACACACACACACACACACACACACACACACACAACACACAACACACACACACGTACACACACACACGTACACACACTCGTACACACGTCGACATTTCTTGATTATTAATGTACTTGTCCTTGTCCTTGTAAGAGAGAGAGAGAGAGAGAGAGAGAGAGAGAGAGAGAGAGAGAGAGAGAGAATGTCATCAAACTCAAGGTTAGCAACATCAATACCAACAACAATACAAGATAAATAAACAAAAAAATAAAGGAAAAGAAAACATACGTAGTTAAAAAAAAAAAAAAAAAGATATTATATAAGTTGTAGTAGAAGAAACATGGAAACATGGACGAGCAGGCAGCATAAAGCCTATTGGCTCATTGCGAGGCTGCCTGCTTTTAGAGATTTCATCAATCCGTCAGCCGCTGGAGTGGCTTGCGGGAAGGATTAAAGCACTATTGAACGTACCCGTGGATGCGTTCACTTCACTCCTGACGCAGCAAAGCGACGGTCAATGCGATTTTTGAAGGAGTTGATTGTTCCTGCACTAACCACTTCTGCAGGAAGGCTGTTCCAGTGGCGGACGACTCTGTTCGAAAAATAACTCCTGCCGATATCCGTAAAGCATCGCTTGGCTTGGATTGTTTTACCGTTGTTTCTTGTTCGCGGGTTAGATTGTAGCGTGAAGAGTTTGGAGTGATCAACGTTGCTGACCTTGTTCAGGTACTTGAAGACTTGTATCGTGTCTCCCCGCAGTCGTCTTTTTTCCAACGTGAAAAGGTTGAGTCGCTTGAGTCGTTCTTCGTAAGGTTACGTTCTCAATGATGGTATCTTTTTCGTAGCGCGTCGCTGTACTCTCTCGAGTAATTCAATGTCTTTCTTGTAGTTAGGAGACATGAACTGCACGGCGTATTCCAGGTGGGGCCTTACCAGAGAATTGTACAAAGTTAACACAACCCCCGGCGTCTTGTATTCGAAGTTCCTCGCTATGAACCCGAGCACAGTATTGGCTTTCTTGCAGGCGGACTTGAAGTGTTTTGCGTGTTTCAGGTCACTGCTGATAGTGACCCCTAGGTCTGGTTCCTCCTGCACTGCCTGTAGTGATTCGCCACCCATGTAATAAGTGTGGTTGCTATTTCTGAACCCGATGTGCATTACTTTACATTTGGTAGTGTTGAAGGACATCTGCCACTTTTCCGACTATTGAGTGATCTGGTCCAGGTCTTTCTGGGTGACTTCGCAGTCTGCTGTCGTGAGGGCCTTCCCACCCACCTTGGTGTCGTCTGCGAATTTAGAAAGAGTGGATTTCTATATATATATATATATATATATATATATATATATATATATATATATATATATATATATATATATATATATAATTTAGAGTATGGGTCCCAGCACTGACCCCTGTGGCACTCCACTTGTCACCGGGAGCCACTCGGAGGCCTGCCCGTTGAGTAGAACTTGTTGCTTTCTTCCAGTGAGCCAATCTTTGACCCACGCAATCAGATTGTCTCCCAGTCCCGCCGATTTCAATTTCTTGAGAAGTCGTTCGTGCGGAACCTTGTCAAAGGCCTTCTGAAAGTCTAGATAGATAACATCGCTGGGGACGTTATTGTCCCAGTTTTCATATACACCCCTGAAAATATCCAGTAAGTTGGTTAGGCATGAGCGCTTGTGCCTGAAACCGTGCTGAGCATCGGAAATGATGTTGTTGTCTTCAAGAAACTTGACGAGTTTGTCCCTGATGATCTCGAGAACTTTTCCAGCCACTGAAGTCAAGCTAATTGGCCTGTAGTTCAGGGCCACGCTCTTGTCTCCCTTCTTGTAGATCGGTGTTACGTTCGCTTGTTTCCAGTCTTCCGGGACTTCGTTTTGTTGTAGTGCCAAGTTATAGATGGCGGTGAGTGGCTTGAGTATTTGCTGCTTGAGTTCCTTGAGCAGCCTGGGTGACAAGGCGTCGGGTCCGGTTGACTTGTTAGTGTTTAGTTTATCCAGGTACTTTTGCACGGCCCTTTCGTCAATTGAGCCAATTTCTAGGGGCGTGACTCCCCTCGGTGGAGTAGGGCTCGCGGGTATCGACTCTGTGCTCTCGACCGTTAACACAGACGCGACGTTTTTGTTCAGGATTTCGACCATGTGTCTGCTGTCTTGTGTCAGGGCGCCGCTTTCATCTTTTACGGGGACGAGGAGGAGGAGGAGGATTGGATAACTTATTGATGACGTAACTCTGACGTCACAAACCCTCCTCTTCTCCTCCTCCTCCTCCTCCTCCTCCTCCTCCTCCTCCTGACAGTGTTGAGAATATAAACAAAGGTGATGAAGAGCATATACTGCGTCAAGAGCCTCCTCCTCCTCTTCTTCCTCCTCTCCCTCCTCTTCTTCCTCTTCCTCTTTCTTCGTCTTTCTTCCTCTTCCTCTCTTTCCCTTCTGTTTCTTTGTGTTATTTCTTCCTCATTCTCCGTCTTATTTCCTCCTTCTCTTCCTCCTCTTCATTCCTCCTTTTTCATATTCTTTCCTCTTCCTCTTTCTTCTCCATTTTCCTTTCATTTTCTCTCTCTTGTTTTTGTCATTTGGGTTATTTTTCTTTTTCTTCTTTTTCTTCTTCGTTTTAGTTTTCTTTATATTCTTCCTCTTCCTCCTCATCTTCCTCCTCCTCCTCTTCCTTCTCCCACACAAACAAAACAAAACAAACAAAAGGAAAACAATTACCAAAACAAACAAGAACAAAAACACCACGAGGGAAAAGTACCCTTGCAACACGTAAACAAAAAAGAAAACAAAAAAAACAACAACAACGAAATCTTTATATAATAACAAAAAAAAAAACAAAAAAAAGCCTGGCGGGGGTTACCTGGCCTACCTGAACGTTCGGCTGCCAAGGTGTGGGGGAGGAGGAGGAGGAGGAGGAGGAGGAGGAGGAGGAGGAGGACAGGTGTTAAAGTGGGTTACGGGAGTGTGGTGTCACCTGGATCATTGGAGGAACAGGTGTTGAGGAGGAGGAGGAGGGGGAGGAGGAGGAGGGAAGAGGATAGGTGATGAAGATGAAAAGGAGGAGGAGGAGGAGGAGGAACGAAAAATATGATAAAGAGGTGGAGGAAGAGAAGGAGTAGGCATAGGACAGATGATGGAGGAGAAGAAGAAGAAGAAGAAGAAGAAGAAGAAGTGAAAAAAGAAGTAGTAGAAGAAGAAGAAGAAGAAGAAGAAGAAGAATAAGAAGAAGAAGTAGGAGAAAAAGAAGAAGAAGAAGAAGAAGTAGAAGAAGAAGAAGAAGAAGAAGAAGAAGATGATGATGAAGATGATGAAAAAAATATAAAAAAACACTGAAATGCAAAGAAAAGTGTAAGATATAAAAAAAAAATCAATAACCGAAAGGAGAGAAGAGAAAACACTTGAAAATATACAAAATTAA
>NC_066558.1:6936779-6941779 GCF_024679095.1 Eriocheir sinensis
TTTTAAAGAATCTCCGCTCTTCTTCACAGCTGTATGTTATGAATACCTTATTGTGTGTGTGTGTGTGTGTGTGTGTGTGTGTGCGTGTGTTCTCAGGTGTGATAGGCAGCTGTGACGCAGGTGTGCTTAATTGGGATCTGAAAGTGTGTGTGTGTAGGTGTGTAGGTGTGTAGATGAACGTTCATGTGTACCGTTTTTGATTTGTGTAGGTGAACGTGGGTGCTGTGTGTGTGTGTGTGTGTGTGTGTGTGTGTGTGTGTGTGTGTGTGTGTGTGTGTGTTTTGCCCCTCAGCTTCCTACACCTAAAGATTTACCTGAAAAAACTCCCACATACCTTTGACTAGCATGTGTGTGTGTGTGTGTGTGTGTGTGTGTGTGTGTGTGTGTGTGTGTGTGTGTGTGTGTGTTTCATTCATGATTACTGCTAATTTTCTTTTCAATGTTTTTCTTATAACTTTTTTTTACTCTTTCCTTTTTTTCCTTCTCCTTTTCCTTTACAATGTTTTTTTTATACTTTTTTTAATCTTTCATTTTTTCATTTTCTTTTTTTTTCCTCTATCATACTTTCTTGTCTTACTTTACATTCATACTTTCTTTCCGTCTCTGCTTACTCTCTTTCTTTATTTACTCTTTCTTTCACCTCCTCTTTACTCTCTTTCGTCATTCTTCTAATTCCTTCTTTCGTCATCATCTTTATCTCTATTCCATTTATTCTTTATCTATCTGTCTATTCTTTCTTTCTCTCTATCTTTCTATCCTTTCTTTTCCCTTATACTTAATCGTCTTTATCTTATTCCTTCATCCTCTTTATTATTTCTCCTCCTTTTCCCTCTTTTCTTTCTTCTTCCTTTCTTATTCTTTCTTCTCTCTCTCCTCTTCTTCCTTATTTTATTTATGTCATTTATACTTCTCTGTCATTTTCGTTATCCCTTCATTCTTTTCCTTATTTCTCCTCCTTTTCTCTCCTCTCTCATTCTTCTTCTTCCTTTCTTCCTCTTCCTTATTTATCTCCTCTTCTCTCTTTCCTTATTTCACTTATTTTCCGGTTTTCTTCTTCTCATTCTTCTTGTTCTTGTTCTTTCTTGTTCTTCTTCTTATTCCTTCCTTTGCTATCCTCCTTCCTATCTTCTTCCTCTTCTCTTCTTCCTTCGTTCCTCCTCTTCCATTTCATCTATTCCTTCTTTTGCCATTTTCCTTATTCCTTCCTTTATCATGATCTTCCTTCCTATCTTCTCGCTCTTCTCTCCTTCCTCCTCTTTCACTTCATCTATTCCTTCTTTTGACATTTTCCTTATTCCTTCCTTTATCATGATCTTCCTTCCTATCTCTCCTTCTCTCCTTCTTCCTCTTTCACTTCATCTATGTTCTATTTCGTCCATTCTTCTTATTCCTTCCTTTATCATCATTTTCTTCCTCTTCCTTCCTTCGTCCCTCGTCCACTGCACCTGTTCCTCTTTTCTCTTATCGACTTTTATCTCTTTATCTTCTATTTCTGGGTTTTCTATTTCTTATCTTCCTTACGTCAACACTTATGCTACTGTTGTTGTTGTTGTTGTTGTTGTTGTTGTTTTCTCCTTTTGTTTTTTTCTTTTTTTCTTCCTCGTTTTTTTTTTCTTCTGTATTTTTTTGTTTTGTTTTCCTGTTTATTTTTCCTCTTTTTTTTCTTCTTTTTTCTCCGGTTTTCTTCTTCTTCTTACTACTACTACTACTACTACTACTACTACTACTACTACTACTACTACTACTACTACTACTACTACTACTACTACTACTACTACTACTACTACTACTACTACTACTACTACTACTACTACTACTACTACCACTACTACTACTACTACTACTACAATTATTTCTATTTCTATGACTTCTTCCCCCTTTTGTCTCCACCTATGACGTATATGGAAGAGGAGGAGGAGGAGAGATCAGGTGAGAGGAAGAATCAGGTCAGGTTAAAGGGTCAAGGTAGACCTCCTCCTCCTCCTCCTCTTCTTCCTCTTGTTATGGAAGGAAGAAGATGAAATGTGACTGTGATTGAGAGAGAGAGAGAGAGAGAGAGAGAGAGAGAGAGAGAGAGAGGAAAAATGAGGAGAAAAAATGAGGAAAAAATAAGATCAAATTCCTCATTGTATTCTTAACATTTGAGGAAAAAAAGGAAACAAAGGAAAAAAAGGAGGAAAAAAAGTAAAAAAAAAAGGAAGGAGGGAAAGAAGGAAGGAGAAAAGAAGAAAGAAAAGAAAGAAGAAAATGAGGAAGAAAAGGAAGGAGGGAAAGAAGAAAGAAAAGAGAAGGAGGGAAAGAAGAAAGAAAAGAAAGAAGGAGGAAGAAAAGGAAAAAAAGGAAGGAGGGAAAGAAGAAAGAAAAGAAAGAAGAAAATGAGGAAGAAAAGGAAAAAAGGAAGGAGGGAAAGAAAGGAGAAAAGAAGAAAGAAAAGAACGAAGGAGGAAGAAAAGGAAAAAAAGGAAGGAGGGAAAGAAGGAAGGAGAAAAGAAGAAAGAAAAGAAAGAAGAAAAGGAAGAGAAAAAATTAGGGAGAGTAAAGAAAAGGAAGGATAAATGGAGGAAGAAAAGAAGAAAAAAAGAAGGAAAAGAAGAAAAGGAAATCAAAGATAAAAAACAACGAAGAAGAAAAAGGAGAAGGAAAACGACACACACACACACACACACACACACACGCACACACACACACACATTTTCTACATATGGTAAAAACACAAAATTACTGAAAAAAATAAAAATAAATAAATAGCCACAAAATATGCATTAAAATTACAAGTGTGTGAAGTATGTGTCCACCTGTGTGTGTGTGTGTGTGTGTGTGTGTGTGTGTGTGTGTGTGTGTGTGTGTGTGTGTGTGTGTGTGTGTGTGTGTTCCGTTTTCTTCCTTTTCTTCTTCGTTATTTTTCTTTGTTTTCTTCCTTTTCTTCTTTTCCTTCCTTTTTGTTCCTTTTCTTTTTTTCCTCCTCCATTTTTCCTTACTTTTCTTTCTTTACTCTGCCCTTTTTTTCTCTTCCTTTTCTTCTTTCTGTTCTTTCTTCTTTTCTTCTTCCTTCTTTCCCTCCTTCCTTTATTTCCTTTTCTTTCTCCTTCTTTCTTTTCTTTCTTCTTTTCTCTTTTCTCTCTTCTTTTCTCTTTTCTTCTTTCCCTCCTTCCTTTTTTCTCTCGTTTGTTTTCTTCGTTGTCTTTATCGTTGTCTTCTTCCTTTTCTTCTTTTCTGTTCCTTATCTTTCTGCTCCTTTTTCTTCCTCCTTTTCTTTCTCTATTATTCCTCCTTTTTTCCTGCTTTTTTCCTTTTTCTTCCTCCTTTTCTTCCTTTTCCTCCTTTTTCCTTTTCTTCTTCCCTTTTCCTTTCTTCCTTTCTTCCTCCTTTTTTTCCTTTCTTTTTTCATATTTCTGCTTATTATTGGTCAGTGGAGAGAGAGAGAGAGAGGGCTTCGAACCCTTGTCCAGTGGGTTTGGATTCCCTCACGCGGGATTTGTTTGACCTTAGCATAAACGGATTGCAGGAAGCCAGATTTGACCCTCCCCCTTCTTTCTCGCTCGCTCTCTCTCTCTCTCTCTCTCTCTCTCTCTCTCTCTCTCTCTTATTCTTTATGGTATTTATTTATTTTATTTTATTTTTATGAATTTGCTTTTCACGGATTTGCATTCAGTTCGTTCACACTCCTCCTCCTCCTCCTCCCGACTCCCCTCTCCCCTCTCCTTATATAGCCTGGTTGTGTGAGTGTGTGCGTGCGTGCGTGCGTTGCTGTGGCCTCGTTTGACCTGTGAGGGTGGCGGCGGCAGTAGTCAGCTGTGGGCGGTGACGGGGAGTTATTGTGACGCTGTGTTGTGATTTGTTGTTTTTTTGACTTGTGGTTGTGGTGGTGGTTGAGGGCGTTGTCTGGACGTGCATGACGGAATGGACAAACACTGAATGAACGGCAGTCCGTGTATTCTTCGGGAGGGTGCAGAATACGGACGAGGTACAGAACGGCCGTGGGCTGCCTGAGCTTACACGGGACACCAACGCCTACCACTACAGACTCACCGCTGCCTGTAGCTCAACGTGACCCACAGTGGTGGTGGTGGTGGTGCTGTGGTGGTGGTTGTAGTGGTGGCGGTGGGTGTGGTGGTGGTGGTGGTGGGTATGGTCAGTCCCCCGTGTGGTGTTGCCCCTGGCGTCATGTGCGGTGGTCGTCGGGGCGGTGGTCACCCCGTGGCCTGAGCCCCCTCATTCGTCGCCGGGCCCCGCGGGGCTGTCCTGCTGTGATGGCCACCCAGCAGCCCCCTGCCCCCCCCAGTCCCCCCTCAACCCCCTCTCCTTGGGGTCCTCAGGCGCGTGGCAGCCGCTGCCGCGTCCCCGGGGCCTGAGCCGCCATGAGCAGAGTGGAAGAGACTTACAGGCGTGCCCCGCACCGCCCCGCCCCTGGCACCCCACGTCAGCCCCCCTCAGTCCCGCCCTTGGGCTGGGTGTTGCCCCAGGGGGGGCCCCCGCCACTGGATGGCTACGTCAGCACTGGTGATGTCTCCCCGCAGGGGGGCGCGGCGCAGCCGGCGCGGAGCATCGACGAGCGGCGCGGCTTCCGCTTCGTCCCAGCGGCGCCGCTGCTGCAGGAGGGCGGCGACGAGCCCTCCTCGCTGCCCTACACGCTGCTGCAGGTGCATGCCCCGCCCCGCCCCGGTAGCCGCTTGCCCAGGTAGCCAGCACACCTGTATCCCCCCCTTCCCTTGTTCCCGCCTCTCCGGGTCAGCGCCACCGGCCAGTCTTGCGTCGCCGCGCCTCTGCGTCACGACGGCGATAAGATGCGTGACGCACGGCGGCGACCCTGCGTCACGCGGCGTGTGTGTGTGTGTGTGTGTGTCTGTGTGTGTGTGTGTGTGTGTGTAGGGTTATACGCAATAGCTGCGAGATAAGTTTATTTATATCACCTCATCATCGCCGTCACCTGCGCCGCCTTGCCGCACGTGGCAGCCGGGCGTCACCGACACACGAACAAACACTCCGCGGGCAAGTGTTTG
>NC_066558.1:6949279-6969279 GCF_024679095.1 Eriocheir sinensis
CAGTGACGGGCCAAATTTGTGGCTTTACCGTGTAGCAGCGATGGGCCAAATTTGTGGCTTTACCATGTAGCAGCGACGGGCCAAATTTGTGGCTTTACCGTGTAGCAGCGACGTAATAAATTTGTGGTTTACTGTAGCAGCGACCAAATTTGTGGTTTTACTGTAGCAGCGATGGGCCAAATTTGTGGGTTTACCATGTAGCAGTGATGGGCCAAATTTGTGGTTTTACCATGTAGCAGTGATGTAATAAATTTGTGGCTTTACCATGTAGCAGTGATGGGCCAAATTTGTGGCTTTACTGTGTAGCAGTGATGGGCCAAATTTGTGGCTTTACTGTGTAGCAGTGAAGGGCCAAATTTGTGGCTTTACTGTGTAGCAGTGATGGGCCAAATTTGTGGCTTTACCGTGTAGCAGTGACAGGCCATATTTTTGCCATGATATAAACCCCCCAAAATAGATGATGCATAAACTGATCACAAATGCTTTGATATATATTATGGAATGGTTTGTGTGAGTAATGATTTTTCCTCATTTTTCTCGCATTTCTCTCGCATTGATCCACGCAGCTACTGGGTTAAAAAAAAGTATGGAATTGTGTAGTTGTGTATGCTGATAATTTTAGGAATACATAGGAATACTTAGGAATACATCTTCATCTTCATAAGTTTCTACAGAATGTTGTCTTTTTACTTTATCTAGAATCAACTTTTTAACGCACAATATTTTTTTGTAGAATTGATTTTATGGAATTTCTAGAATACTCATGATACCCACACAGTCATTTCATAGCATCAAACTTATAACACAAACACACAGAATCGCATCCCCTCACACATCCCTCAACCTTTCAGTGTGTAACCAAGCCTGTCTCTTTTTATAATTAACTTTTTACTTAACAATTTTTACCATTTTTTCTGCTGTTTTATTTTTTCTCGACCTATTACACACACACACACACACACACACACACACACACACACACACACACACACACACACACACACACACACACACACACACACACACACGTACAGAATCGCATCCCCTCACACATCCCTCAACCTTTCAATGTCTAACCAACCCTGTATCTCTTTTTATAATTAACTTTTTACTTAACAATTTTTAATCATTTTTCTCCTCAGTTTTATTATTTCTCGACCTACAACACACACACACACACACACACACACACACACACACACACACACGTACAGAATCGCATCCCCTCACACATCCCTCAACCTTTCAGTGTGTAACCAACCCTGTATCTTTTTATAATTAACTTTTTACTCACCAATTTCTACCATTTTTTCTGCTGTTTTATTTTTTCTCAACCTACAACACACACACACACACACACACACACACACACACATGTACAGAATCGCATCCCCTCACACATCCCTCAACCTTTCAATGTGTAACCAAGCCTGTATCTCTTTTTATAATTAACTTTTTACTTAACAATTTTTAATCATTTTTCTCCTCAGTTTTATTATTTCTCGACCTATTACACACACACACACACACACACACACACACACACACACACACACACACATGTACAAAATCGCATCCCCTTACACATCCCTCAACCTTTCAATGTGTAACCAACCCTGTATCTTTTTATAATTGACTTTTTACTCAACAATTTCTACCATTTTTTCTGCTGTTTTATTTTTTCTCAACCTACAACACACACACACACACACACACACACACACACACACACACACACACACACACACACATGTACAAAATCGCATCCCCTCACACATCCCTCAACCTTTCAATGTCTAACCAACCCTGTATCTCTTTTTATAATTAACTTTTTACTTAACAATTTTTAATCATTTTTCTCCTCAGTTTTATTATTTCTCTCACTATCACACACACACACACACACACACACACACACACACACACACACACATGTACAAAATCGCATCCCCTCACACATCCCTCAACCCTTCAATGTCTAACCAACCCTGTCTCTTTTTTAATTAACGTTTTACTGATCAATTTTTACCATTTTTCCTCCCTTGCAGTGCGTGACAGAGTGCGGACCAAAATGGAACGCGATATCCTGGCCGACGTGAACCATCCCTTTGTGGTGAGGCTGCACTACGCCTTCCAGACCGAGGGCAAGCTGTACCTCATCCTGGACTTCCTGAGGGGGGGAGACCTCTTCACTCGGCTGTCCAAGGAGGTACGGAGGAGGAAGAGGAAGATGATGAGTTAAATGGAGAAATGAGGAAATGAAACTAAAGGAAATGAGGAAGGAAGAGTTTGAATGGAGGAGGAGGAGGTGGAGGAGGAAGATGAATTAAGAGAAGAGGAGGAGGAGGAGGAGGAAGAAGAGGAGGAGGAGGAGGAGGAGGTGGATCTACATGTCAATCTCTCTATCTCATTATCTTCTCCTTTCTTTTATTCCTCTTCTTCCTTTCTCCTCTTCCTTATTTCCTATTTTTTCATTTTTCCTCATTTATCACATTCTCTCTCTCTCTCTCTCTCTCTCTCTCTCTCTCTCTCTCTCTCACACATGAAGTTCCTCTCAATATTAACTTCTTCTTCTTCTTCTTCTTCTTCTTCTTCTTCTTCTTCTTCTTTATCATATCTCCTTTTCTGTTCTCTTTCCTTCACTACACATTAACCTCACTATCTTCCTCCTCTTCCTCTTCCTCTTCTTCCTCTTCTTCTTAACCAATTTCCTCCTATTCTCTCCTTCTTTCTCCTTTATCGTATCTTCTCTCTTCTCTTCCCTTCACTTCACATCAACCTCACTACTCTTCTTCCTCCTCCTCCTCCTCCTCCTCTTCTTCTTCCTCTTCCTTACATGATTGCTGCTCTGAATGGTCTGTAATTGAACCTAACGCGTCCCTTTCATGTCTCACCTTAGTTTACCCTTTTATATATGGCTTCTGTGGCTGTCTGATGTGGCTGTTTGATGTCTGTGTGTGTGTGTGTGTGTGTGTGTGTCTGTGTGTGTGTGTGTGTGTGTGTGTGTGTGTGTGTGTGTGTGTCTGTGTGTGTGTGTGTGTGTGTGTGTGTGTTTTAATTCAGCGTTTTCTTCCTCTTTCTCAATTTCTCTCTTTTCCTTGTTTTTCTCTCCATTCCTCTTTTTTTTGTTTATTGTCTTATTTTCTTCTTTCTTTCTTCTTTTGGTTCATGGTAAGTTATCTTGTCTTCCTCCTCTTCTTCCTCCTTTCTTCGTATCTTTGTTTTCTTCTTTGTTTTGATCTCGTTTTCTTGATGTCTTGTTCCTGTTCTTTTTTTCTTTATCCTTCTCTTTTATTTTCTCTTCTCCTTCCTTCCTTCTGTTTCTTTCCTCCTCTTCTTCTTTTCTTTCTCTATTTCTTTCATCTCTATTTCTTCATTCTTTGTGGCTGTTCTTTCTCCTCTCCTCCTCCTCCTCCTCCTCTTCCTCTTCCTCCTCCATCCTCTCTCTTAGTATCTTATGAATGTTCCTTTTCTCTTCTCTTCTTGTATCTCTTCCTCTCTCCTCCTCCTCCTCCTCCTAATGCCTGGTAGCTTGGTGTTCACTCTCCCTCTCTCTTTCCTCTCTCTTTCCTCTCCCTCCTATCCATTCTATTTCTCTCCCTTGCCGCACTCTTTCCTCCCTCATCCCTCCTGATACTCCCTCCTGACACACCCACTCTCCCTCTCTCTTCCCTCTCCCTCCTATCCATTCTATTTCTCTCCCTTGCTGCACTCTTTCCTCCCTCATCCCGCCTGATACTCCCTCCTAACACCTGCTCTTCCTCGCACTAATCCTCCGTCCCCCCCACAGATCATGTTCACCGAGGAGGACGTCAAGTTCTACCTGGCAGAGTTGGCGCTGGCTCTCGACCACCTACACTCCGTTGGGGTCATCTACCGGGACCTCAAGCCGGAGAAGTGAGTCTTATTTTTTTTATTTATTTTTTTTATTTATTTATTTATTTTTTTGGTTATAGGATGGTAAAAAAAAGGAGATCGAAGAGTGAGGTTAGGGGCTTCGTGGTGCAGTGGTTAGCACACTCAGCTCACAATCAAGAGAGCCCGGGTTCGATTCCCGGGTGGAGTGGAAAAACTTGGGGGGCTTTTCCGATACCCTATACCCCTGTCCACCCAGCAGTGAATGGGTAACAGGTATTAATCAGGGGTTGTGTCCTGTCTCCTGGGGTCTGTTTCCTTCTCCTATAGTTCCTTCCCTTCCTGTCTCTCTCCGGCATGTGACCACGGATGTTGTGCCGACTAAACAAAACTTTCCAACTTCAAAGAGTGAGGGAGCAATAGGAAATGGGAGAAAGAATGTGAAAAATGAGAATGAAGGAGAAAAAGAGTTGCGAGAAAGATGAGTAGATGAAAGAGAAGGAGACAGGAGTATGTGTGTTGTTTCCACCTTTAATCAGGTAAATCATAATCTGTTACTTGTAGACAGATATTAATGCCATTCTGGGTCTGTTTATCTTCCTTGAATACGTAGACTTAATGTTCTGTTAGGTTTGGTTAATTATTTGAATGTTACTCGCTGTGGGGAGGAGTTGGCCGTGATCCTTCGCATTCAGTTGCTTCATTAGTCCAGTAGTAAAGGTAAAGTTGGGTGCACATGCTATGGCTGTGCACGGCCTCGGTGCTCAACTCCGTCACACTGGCCCTTGAGCCTGTGGTGGGTAATAACCACAGGGCCAGGGTGGTCACCACAGTCTACCTTCCCCAGCTTTCTCCAGGTATATACCCACTCATCCACCGGCCCAAAAGTGATCATGACCCGCTGGATGAGGTCTGCACTGACTGCCCGAACTGGGATTCAAACCCAGGGCTGTGGATTTGTAGCTAGGTGTCATAACCACTGCACCACGGATATATAAGGGGGCTCCGTGGTGCAGTGGTTAGCACACTCGGCTCACAATCGAGAGAGCCTGGGTTTGATTCCCGGGCGGAGTGGAAAAACTTGGGCGGCTTTTCCGATACCCTACGCCCCTGTCCACCCAGCAGCGAATGGGTAACAGATATTAATCGGGGGTTGTGTCCCGTCTCCTGGGCTCTGTTCCCTTCTCCTATAATTCCTTCCCCCTCCTGTCTCTCTCCAGCACATGACCACAGATGTTGCACCGACTAAACGAAACTTTCCAACTTTCCAGCCACGGAGATATATAATTCAGTAGGCTGTGATCTGTTGCCCATCAGCACTGAGTAATGGCTCTCCACACTTCATGCCACACCACTCATGTACACCCCAGCCTCACCTTGCCCTTCACCCTGCAGCATCCTCCTGGACGCCGACGGCCACATCTCACTGACGGACTTTGGGCTGTGCAAGGAGGCGCTGGAGGACCAGAAGGCCTACAGCTTCTGCGGCACCGTGGAGTACATGGCGCCCGAGGTGGTGAACCGCCGCGGCCACAACACTGCCGCTGACTGGTGGTCCTTTGGGGTGCTGCTGGTGAGTGGGGGTGAGGGGGGGGGGAGGGTGATTGTGTTGTTGTATGGGGGTGAAGGGTGATCTTGTGAAGGTTGTTTAGGTTAGATTAGGTTAGGTTTGTTAGGTTAGGTTAGGTGAGGGGTAGGGGTGGGTGATGGGGAGGAGGTGAAGTATGAGGGGGGAAAGGGTGCTTGTGTTGTTGTTATGGGGTGAAGGGTGTTTAGGTTAGTTAGGTTAGGTTAGGGGTGAGGGGTGGGGGAGGGGGAAGGTGCTTGTGTTGTTGTTATGGGGTGAGGGGGTGTGAAGTATGAGGGAGGGAAGGTGATTGTGTTGTTGTTATGGGGGGTGAAGGGTGATCTTGTGAAGGGTGTTTAGGCTAGTTAGGTTAGGTTAGGGGTGAGGGATTAGGGTGATGGGTGAAGGGGGGAGGTGAAATATGAGGGAGGGAAAGGGTGCTTATGTTGTTATGGGGGGTGAAGGGGGATCTTGTGAAGGGTGTTTAGGCTAGTTAGGTTAGGTTAGGGGTGAGGGATTAGGATGATGGTGTGAAGTATGAAGAGAGAGAAGGGTGATTGTGTTGTTATGGGTGAAGGGTGATGGGGGGAGGAGGGGCTATTCTTCATATATCTTCAAGCTTGAGATAGCAACGGGATGTTCTCTTTTATATCTTATCTTGATCTTTCATTTTCTGTTCCTTTCCTTAACATCAACATTACCTTAACATTATCTTACATCAATACATCAGCATGAACTCCCTTCCTATCAACTCTGGTTAAGGTGGGTTATAAATCATTCACCCATATCTTGCTTCCTACTTATGAAGAACTCTCGTCTTGCCTCACATGCCTTCTATTAACCTTCAAGCCTCCTGGAGACTGTAGGAAAGAATGTGGAGATCAGTGAAAATGGGGAAATGTGATGAAAGTGTGGAAGCCGAGGGACAAGGGACCTTCAAGCCTCCTGGAGATTGTGGGAAAGAATGTGGAGATCAGTGAAAATGGGGAAATGCGATGAAATGTGTGGAAGCCGAGGGACAAGGACCTTCATTGTGGGAAAGAATGTGGAGATCAGTGAAAATGGGGAAATGCGATGAAATGTGTGGAAGCCGAGGGACAAGGGGTCGAGCGGAGCTAAGACCGGCATTTTTAGACGCTCCTGCCGCTCACATCATCAATCTCCAAAGACCAAAAATGATATTAATAGCGTTGTGATTAATGTTATTTCCGCGTTCATGTTACAGAAGCTTTGTCACGCTACCACCAGGGTCAGAGAACTACCCCTGGAAATGCCCAAACTACCCGTGAAAGCGTTGTCAAAGTTGTGTTCTCGGGCTTTGGAAGGTATAGAAATATGGCCCTAAGCCCCCAGTAGGATGCTAGACATATTTTCACCTGTCCCTTAGTGAGCCTGAGGGGGGTGAAGGGGACGAAACCCCCACACACACCCAAGAGCATGAACACTCACTTCTCACATCAACTATTTCTAGAGGTCAAAGAGGGGATCAGTCGGGTTCTAATGAGTGTTTCTTTAGGTTCACGGTACAGAGGAAGGGTCACACTACCACCAGGGTCATAAAACTACTACTGGAAAAGCCCAAAACTTCTGTGAAAGCCTTGCCAAATGTGTTTCTTAGGTTCACAGTACAGAGGAAGGGTCACACTACCACCAGGGTCATAAAACTACCCCTGGAAAAGCCCAAAACTTCTATGAAAGCCTTGCCAAATGTGTTTCTTAGGTTCACGGTACAGAGGAAGGGTCACACTACCACCAGGGTCATAAACTACCCTGGAAAAGCCCAAAACTTCTATGAAAGCCTTGCCAAATATGTTTCTTAGGTTCACGGTACAGAGGAAGGGTCACACTACCACCAGGGTCATAAAACTACCCCTGGAAAAGCCCAAAACTTCTATGAAAGCCTTGCCAAATGTGTTTCTTAGGTTCACGGTACAGAGGAAGGGTCACACTACCACCAGGGTCATAAAACTACCCCTGGAAAAGCCCAAAACTTCTATGAAAGCCTTGCCAAATGTGTTTCTTAGGTTCACGGTACAGAGGAAGGGTCACACTACCACCAGGGTCATAAAACTACCCCTGGAAATGCCCACAACTTATACGAAAGCCTTGTGAATTATGTGAACTTGGCCGACGAAATGTTTTGAAATATGACTTAATGGTTCCCACACACATTTCATGGCAATTTTTACACTTGTTTTGATCTCTACATTATCTCCTTTAATTTTCTAGAAGCTTTGAAGATTAGTAAATGACATATATGACAACAGAAGACCAATTAGCTAAGGTGGAATTGAGATATTGGTGTGTTAATGATACAAGTCTTCACCTCACCTCCCCTAACATCAGCATCCCTTCCCCTAACACCCCTCCCTCCACCCTCCAGTTTGAGATGCTGACGGGTGCGCTGCCCTTCCAAGGCGCCAACCGGAAGGAGACCATGAACCTGATCCTGAAGGCCAAGCTGGGCATGCCGCCGTACCTCAGCCCCGAGGCACAGTCCCTCCTGCGGGCGCTCTTCAAGAGGAACCCGGCAAACAGGCTTGGTGCAGGTGAGTGGGGCCGGACGCTTGCTTGTGTTATTGTTTTTGAACTTGTAAGAGGGAAGTAGAAGAAGGAATTTAGTTGTGTTTTGTTTTAGAGGTGTTTTTTTTTATAGTTTTTCACCTGTAGAATTTTAGAAGAAGGGATGTAATTCTGTTTTGTTTTAGTGGTGTTTTTTTTTATAGTTTTTCACCTGTAGAATTTTAGAAGAAGGGATGTAATTGTTTTGTTGTAGTGGTGTTTTTTTTTATAGTTTTTCACCTGTAGAATTTTAGAAGAAGGGATGTGATTGTTTTGTTTTAGTGGTTCGGTTAATTTTGATCCTGTTGTAGGAGGGTGTATCTGTGTTTCCGTCGGTTCACCTGAGTCTGAAGTCTGCATTATTGCACAACGACAACCTGCAGCCACACAGCATCTCCGATTTCGTGAATAATGAGTGCTGGCCTACGTGTAGTAAATTTTATTCCCCTCTTCTGTCATGTGGATTATTTACTTTACTTGAAACACATGAGAAATTTATCTGTTTTGGAAATTAAATATTTTCCAAATGTTCCACCGGGGACGTAAACCCCGGCCCTGGAGGCTGAGTCAAGGGAATGAAGGCCTTTTAGGAGTCTTTTGCTGCATCTTGGGACCATTACATTTTTGCTTACCTTAACTTTACCTAACTTTACTTAACTTTACCTAACTTTACTTAACTTTACCTAACTTTACCTAACTTTATAATATTAATGCTGAAGATAATTATAAGTTTAACCCGTTCACTACGGCCGGGCCAAAACAGCGCCCCACACCGTACCGGGATTGCCATGTAGCAAATTCCAAATGTCGCTATTGAATATAACAAGTTTTCAGCCATAAACTCAACATAATCATCATGTATTATATATGAAAACATGCAGAATTAAATGGTGCACATAAAGAAACATAAATTAATTGATAATTTTGAGATGTAAGCATAAATATAGAGACAAAATAACTCATATATTGGCTAAAGCGAGCCAGGACGCAGCATGCACGTCCTGGGATATGGTACGGGGCACACAAGGACACAGTAAACGCATCCTCGTGTTGAAGGGTTAACAAATAGGAGGAGGAAGACAGTGATGCTAAAGATGATGATGAGTTAGGAAAAAGTGGAACAGTAGAGGGAAAGTAATAACAAAGACAATAACAAGAACAACAAAGAGAAGAAGGAGTAAAGGCAGAGCAACAGAAAAACAGTGACATTAAATTAGAGAATAACACCGCCAGGCACCTTCCTAACAGCCCCAACACTAACACTACCTCTGACAACAACAACATCAACAGTAATTCCCTCCACCCCGCCAGGCACCGAGGGCGTGGAGGAGCTCAAGCGCCACCCATTCTTCGCCTCCATCGACTGGGACAAGCTCTACGCCAAGCAGATCGAGCCGCCCTTTAAGCCGGCCGTCTCCAAGGCTGACGACACCTTCTACTTTGACCAGGAGTTCACCACGCGCACCCCCAGAGGTAAGCACCCCATCCCTCACCCCTGTTGCAGCCTCCCCCATTGATTCCTCTGTTTTCCTTCTCTTTCTTTTTTTTAATTCGTCATCTTCTTGTCTTCTGTTACTTTGCTGTGTTCCAGTGTATTCAAAACCCTTCCTCGGTCCCTCAACTCCAATTTCCTTCCTTCAAAACCCTTCCTCTGTCTCTCAACATATGTCCCCCCCACCTAACACCCTTCCTCTGTCCCTCAACTTCAATTTCCTTCCTCTAACACCCTTCTGTCTCTTAACTCCATTCTCTACCACATAACACCATTCTTCTGTCTTTTAACTCCATTCATTATATACGAAATTCTATTCTCACGACACAGACTCCATTCTCAACCCTTCCTCTGTCTTCCCTTTTCATTCTTTACCTGCTAATTTCCTTAAGCCTTGTTCACACTGTGCCGAATCTGGGGCTCGACAACCCAGCGACTCAGGGTATACGAGGTCTTGGGTGCGAAATCTTGATGTGGAAGGGTCGCATATGGTTGGAAAGACTATGTGCGATATTATAAGACATTTTTGCTTCCTACATCAGCTATTTCTAAAGGTCAAAGAGGGGGTCAGTCGGGTTCTAATGAGTGCTCCTTCAGGTTCGCGGTACAGAGGAAGGATCAAACTACCACCAGGGTCATAAAACTACTCCTGGAAATGCCCACAACTCCTACGAAAGCCTTGCCAAATGTGTTTCTTAGGTTCACGGTACAGAGGAAGGGTCACACTACCACCAGGGTCATAAAACTATTCCTGGAAATGCCCACAACTTCTATGAAAGCCTTGCCAAATGTGTTTCTTAGGTTCACGGTACAGAGGAAGGATCAAACTACCACTAGGGTCATAAAACTATTCCTGGAAATGCCCACAACTCCTACGAAAGCCTTGCCAAATGTGTTTCTTTAGGTTCACGGTACAGAGGAAGGGTCACACTACCACCAGGGTCATAAAACTATTCCTGGAAATGCCCACAACTCCTACGAAAGCCTTGCCAAATAGGTGTTCTTGGGCGTCGAAATGTCTTATATACGACCCAATGTGCGACTCTTTCATATCAACATTTCAAACCCAAGACCTCGTGTTCCTGGAGTCGCTGGGTTGTCGTCGCCCAGAGTTGGCACAGCATGAACGGGGCTTTACTTGTGACACTGACTTCATTCTCCATCCTTCTGTTTCCCCATTCTCCTCCCTTCTTCTATTTCCCTATTCTATTCTTTACCCATTATTCCCTTCCTTACAACACAAGACTCCATTCCTCTCTCAACATCAGTCTGTACCCCAACTTCTTTTCTATCCACTTAACTCCTTTTCTCTCCACCTAACCCCATTCTTCTGTGACTCAATTCCCTTCCCTGGTCACTTGCTCCACCTAACCCCATTCTTCTGTCCCCCAACTCCCTTCCTTTCCCCTAACTCCCTTCTCTGGTCACTCTCCCCCCTCAACCCCATTCTTCTGTCCCCCAACTCCCTGCCCCTCCCTCTAATCCCCTTCCCTGGCCACAGACTCGCCCGGGGTGCCGCCCAGTGCCAATGCGACGCAGATGTTCAAGGGGTTTAGCTTTGTGGCGCCCTTCTTGCTGGAGGACCAGGTGGACGGGATGGAGATGACCCCCACGCACACCACCGAGAAGAACACATCGCTTAGCAAGGTGTGTGTGTGTGTGTGTGTGTGTGTGTGTGTGTGTGTGTGTGTGTGTGTGTTTTTATACAACAAAGGAGACAGCTCAAGGGCACAAAAAAAAAAGGAAACAATAATAAAAGAAAGCCTGCTACTCGCTGCTCCTATAAATGTGTGTGTGTGTGTGTGTGTTGGGGGTGACTGGTGGTACTTTTATTGTTTTATTAAGCTCACCAGGTGTGTAATTTAACCTGTTAAAGAAAAGAGAGGATCATAATTTCTCCCAAGTGTTCTATCAATATGTAGGATGTGTATTTTTTAATTTTTTTTAGAGTGGAAGTTTGTTAGTTTTGATTTTCGTTTTGCAGTTTTTTTTTATTATTGTTTTATTTTTATTCTTTTAGGAGAGTAACTGTGCTAGTGTTCTGTGTTCATATTTTTTGTTTTTGTGTTTAGAAGGAGAGTGTGTTCTTGTTTTTATCAATCTTTTGTTGTTTATCTTTGGGAGATGCGTATTCTATTTTTTGTTTTCTCTCACCTTTTCCGTGCAGTACGACAATATTATAGACACACAACAACAACAACAACAAAAGAAAGAAAGAAGAAAAAAGAAAAGTAAAACAAAACAAACATTGCACGGATAAACAAACAGATGGAGAACAAAACACACAAATTAATAAAACAATGAGGAATAAGGAAATGAATCACACCTTACTTTTTCTCTATTTTTTTTCTATCACAAGTACTTTATTGTTTTACTTTTCCTCTTTTCTTTATTTTATTACTTTATTTCTATGACTATATATAAAGCACAAAAACACACAGATTAATAAAACAATGAGAAATAAGACAATGAATCACACCTTACTTTTTCTCTTTTTTTTTCTATGACTATTTTATCACAAATACTTTATTGTTTTACTTTTTCTCTATTTCTTTATTTTATGACTTTACTTCTATGACTATACCTGACACCTTCCGCCCCCTTCCTGTGTCTCTCGGGGGCTTCGTGGTGCAGTGGTTGCTCAGCTCTGTCAGAGAGCCCGGGTTCGATTCCCGGGCGGAGTGGAAAAATTTGGGTGGCTTTTCCGATACCCTACGCCCCTGTCCACCCAGCAGTGAATGGGTACCAGGCATTAATCGGGGGTTGTGTCCTGTCTCCTGGGGTCTGTTCCCTTCTCCTATAATTCCTTCCCCTCCTGTCTCTCTCCGGCATATGACCACAGATGTTGCGCCGACTAAACGAAACTTTCCAACTTTTCCTGTCTCTCTCCGGCATGTGACCACAGATGTTGCGCCGACTAAACGAAACTTTCCAACTTTTCCTGTCTCTCTCCGGCATATGACTACAGATGTTGCGCCGACTAAACGAAACTTTCCAACTTTTCCTGCCTCTCTCTGGCATATGACTACAGATGTTGCGCCGACTAAACGAAACTTTCCAACTTTTCCAGCGTCTCTCCGGCATATGACTACAGATGTTGCGCCGACTAAACAAAACTTTCCAACTTTTCCTGTCTCTCTCCGGCATATGACCACAGATGTTGCGCCAACTAAACGAAACTTTCCAACTTTTCCAGCGTCTCTCCGGGGTCAAACCAAACAGCATACACGACGAGTACGATCTGTCCGAGGAGGTTGGCCGAGGGAGCTACAGTATTTGCCGGCGCTGCGTCCACAAGGGCACGAGGCAGGAGTACGCGGTGAAGGTCATTCCCAAGAAGACACGCGACTGCCAGGAGGAGATTGAGATACTTTATCGCTACGGACACCACTCCAATATCATATCGCTGAGAGACGTAAGTGTGTGGGTGTGTGTGTTTGTGTGTGTGTGTCGTGGAGGTATTGATGCCCATTAAGAGGGAGCCTGATCTCACAACACCTGACACCTGGCCGTAAAAATGACAGCTTGGGTGGATTCACTTAATTGGGCTGATGTTGACTCCACCAATTCTACCTCCATGGTGTGTGTGTGGGTGTGTGTCTTTGCAGAGAGATGTAAGTGTGTGTTTCGTGTTGTGTGTGTGTGTGTGTGTGTGTGTGTGTGTGTGTGTGTGTGTGTGTGGATGTGTGTGTGTGTGTGTGTGGATGTGTGTGTGATTGTGTGTGTGTGTGTGTGTGTGTGTGTGGGGATACCATTTCTCATAGGACATCAAAATTATATTACTATCGAACGTAACTTTTGTTCTCTTAAGGATTTTAGTGTTTATTAAAGATATAAACAGAGGAAAAGAAGATTACATTACCCATTGCTCATTCTATTGCATTACTATTGGGAGCTTAAAGTTAATATAGGCAGTGATGCTAAATATATATCCAGTAGAAGTTGCTGATCAAACCGTATGTTAGATAAAAGTGTATATTCCATGTCTTGTTGGATAGCCAGGTGATCTTTGCTGACCAGGCGCAGGTGTGTGAGGATGATAAGTTTGTGTATATCAGTAACTTGGCAGGTGTTTGAGGTTACCTGGAAATAGGGAAAGTGAGCCCGTCAGCTGTTGAGTCTAGCAGCCATATCTCATTGCCTTACCTGGTTTGTTGTACCTCACAGGTGTAGAAGGAAGTTGTTTTTGTTTGTATTTTTAAAGCAGGTGTATAATTTCTTACCTGTTGATATGAAAACGAGAGCACCATGTTCAGTGTTCAGTGCTTTACCTGAATTGTATAAAGACCTATTTTTTGCCTCATTAAACTCAGTTGGTTTGTCTTTATAATGATGTATAGGAAAAGTGAGACCTATTACCTGTTCAAATCAGAGACCTATTACCTGTTCAAATCAGAGACCTATTACCTGTTCAAATCAGAGACCTATTATCTGTTCAGATCAGAGACCTATTACCTGTTCAAATCAGAGACCTATTACCTGTTCAAATCAGAGACCTGTTACCTGTTCAAATCAGAGACCTATTACCTGTTCAAATCAGAGACCTATTACCTGTTCAAATCAGAGACCTGTTACCTGTTCAAATCAGAGACCTATTACCTGTTCAAATCAGAGACCTGTTACCTGTTCAAATCAGAGACCTATTACCTGTTCAAATCAGAGACCTATTACCTGTTCAAATCAGAGACCTATTATCTGTTCAAATCAGAGACCTATTATCTGTTCAAATCAGAGACCTGTTACCTGTTCAAATCAGAGACCTATTACCTGTTCAAATCAGAGACCTATTACCTGTTCAAATCAGAGACCTATTACCTGTTCAAATCAGAGACCTATTACCTGTTCAAATCAGAGACCTAGTACCTGTTCAAATCAGAGACCTATTACCTGTTCAAATCAGAGACCTATTACCTGTTCAAATCAGAGACCTATTACCTGTTCAAATCAAGCATCAACATTCACGTATCATAAATTCGCACCTTTTTTGTTCTATTCAACCCTTTCACGCACCATAACACGATTCCCGTCAAAACAGAATCGTCTACATCAGCTTTTGACTCGAATCCCGTCAAAAACTTTTAAAAATTCGCCAAAAACGAAGTATCTTTCAGAATCGCGTCAATTTTTATGCGTCAAAGATCCGAGCTCGACCTATTAAATAAACTAATTGTCAACTCTCGTGCTGTTGGATGCGAAGTGATAATTGCCTGTGGTTTAGTTGCCTCTCATTTGGCTGCCTGTGAGTGTGAGCGTCGTCCCTGTAATTTTTTTTTTTTTTTTTAGAGTCGGTAAACTTCGCTATTTATTTGCATTTCTTGATACTACTACTTAAAGAATGGTAAAGAAGAAAAACTGAAGGAGGAGGAAGAGGGGGAGGAGGAGGAGGAGGAGGAGGAGGAGGAAGAGGAGGAGGAGTTCTGATTACATGGAGGAAGAGGTGAGGGAAAAAAAAGGGAAGGTGACACACACACACACACACACACACACACACACACACACACACACACAACCACACACACACGAGTAAAATTTTTTCTTTCATGAGGCAGAATAATCTCTTCCAAAACCGTTGATATATAATAATGCCAGGAAAAAGAATACTCGTGGGTGAAATCGATAACATGATAAAACTTTTCCCCGCACAGCCAGGCCATTCCACGAGGCCCGCTAGGGAGCCCCAGACGGATATCACAGTGGAAACAGAACCTTATTAAACTTTTGGTGCGTGAAAGGGTTAGGCTTGGCAGATTTTTATCATTACCTGTTTATGGGGAAGATATGTCCACCATTTTCTGTGTTAGCTTGGTGGTGTCTTCAGGTAGGAAATCCACAGTCATGGGGTTGATGGTGACAGTAATGATATCTGTGTGGGGTTGTGTTTATTTGATAAGCGTGTGTTCGTACGTCACAAGAGACTGTCCAGCACCCTTCTTGGATATCTCGTTTCTCTCTGATTCAAAATATGTGTTGTTACTGCCAGTGTGTTGTGTTGTGCGATGTGTTTTTCATCTTGGTGGTGAAGTAGATTGAATTATTGTCTCATTTATTTTCTCTTTTAGGAGCAATGAGTAGCGAGCTTTTTTTATCCCCATTTGTTTCCCTTTTTTATGCCCTTGAACGGACGCTTGACCATCCCACCATTCTTAACCCACTTCAAACGCACCACCTTTAAAAAGTAACACTTAAAAATGGGTAACACTCTTCTGCTGTAAAAATAAAATAGCTTACCTGGTCTCTCGTCTTCGGCAGGTGTACGAGGATGACTCCCACGTGTACCTGGTGATGGAGCTGATGCAGGGCGGGGAGCTGCTCGACAAGATCCTGCGCCAAAAGTTCTTCTCCGAGCGCGAGGCGTCGGCCGTGCTGCTGACGCTGACCAATGCCGTGCAGTACCTCCACCAGAACGGGGTGTGTAGGGGTGACGGGGGGGTGGTGTGGGGGGGTTAGGATAGGGGACTTGGTGGGGGCTGTTTTTTAGTGTCTTTTCTCTGTTTTCTGTCTTTTGTTCCTGTTTTTTTTCCTGTTGTTTTCCTGTTTTCCTGTTTTTTTGTTTTGTTTTCCTGTTTTCCTGTTGTTTTCCTGTTTTCTTGTTTTTTTTGTTTTCTGTTTTCATGTTGTTTTCCTGTTTTCCTATTGCTTTCCTGTTGTTTTCCTGTTTTCCTGTTGTTTTCCTGTTTTCCTATTGTTTTTTGTGGGGGCTGTTTCTTACTATCTCTGTTTTCTGTCTTTTGTTCCTGTTGTTTTCCTTTGTTCTGTTTTCCTGTTGTTTTCCTGTTTTTTGTGGGGTCTGTTTCTTTGTATCTTTCTTTGTTTTCTGTCTTTTGTTCCTGTTGTTTTCCTGTTGTTTTCCTGTTTTTTGTGGGGTCTGTTTCTTTGTATCTCTTTGTTTTCGGTCTTTTGTTCCTGTTGTTTTCCTGTTGTTGTCCTGTTTTCCTGTTGTTTTCTGTCTTTCGTTCCTGTTTTCTGTCTTTTGTTCCTGTTCTCTGTTTTTCTCTCTCATTCCTCTCTTATTCCTGTGTGTGTCTCCCTTTTCCTTCTCTTTCTCTCCATCTCTCTTCTCCATCCCTGTTATCATTCCTCTCTTATTCCTTTGTGTGTTTCCCTTTTCCTTCTCTTTCTCTCCATCTCTCTTCTCCATCCCTGTTATCATTCCTCTCTTATTCCTGTGTGTGTTTCCCTTTTCCTTCTCTTTCTCTTCATCTCTCTTCTCCATCCCTCCATCCGTCCTCTCTTATTCCCTTTTTTGTTCTCTCTCTCTCCATCTGTCTTTGCTATGCCTCTCTCTTTATTCTTTATGTTCGTCTAAGTTCAGTGGACCCTCGGTATAACAGACGCACTTATAACAGACTTTTGGCATTAACGGACTAAGTTCTGCCACAAATAGTCCGTTTTATCGAGGTTTTACTGCATATTTCTGGTCTCTCAATTTAGGAGCAGTAAGTAGCGGGCTTTTTTTTTTAATTATTGTTTTCTTATTTTTTTTACGCCCTTGCACTGTCTCTGCTGTAAAAAAGAAAAAAAAATTGCTTATATGATCATTCAAAAGTCTAACCTAACACCTCCTCCCCTTGCCCTCCACCCCTCTTTTATGATCATTCAAAACCCTAACCTAACCCCTCCTCCCCTTGCCCTCCACCCCTCTTTTATGATCATTCAAAACCCTAACCTAACCCCTCCTCCCCTTGCCCTCCACCCCTCTTTTATGATCTTTCAAAACCCTAACCTAACACCCTCCTCCCCTTGCCCTCCACCCCTTAGGTCGTACATCGTGACCTCAAACCCTCCAACATCATGTACGCCGACATCTCCGGCAGCCCCGAGTCACTGAGGATATGTGACTTCGGGTTCGCCAAGCAGCTGCGCGCCGAGAACGGGCTCCTTATGACGCCCTGCTACACGGCGAACTTCGTGGCTCCGGAGGTGTTGAAGAGGCAGGGCTATGACGCGGCTTGTGATATCTGGAGCCTGGGAGTCCTGCTATACACCATGCTGGCCGGGTAAGTGTTGCCTGGGGTTTGTTGACGGTGATGAGTTGAACGGTAAAGCCGAGATTGTTCTTTTCTTTTTTGCTTTTTTTGTTTTGGAATGAAAGAAAATAAAGATGAAAAGTGGATAACGAAGGAAGTACAGAGAGAGAGAGAGAAAGAATAGAGAAAAAGGAACAAAGAAGAACAAATTAGAGTGATATTAGAAGAGGAATTAAGACATTAGGGATAAAGGAGAGGAAAAGAAAGGAAGAACATAGAGAGAGAGAGAGAGAAAGAAAAGAGAAAAAGGAACAAAGAAGAACAAATTACAGTGATATTAGAAGAGGAATTAAGACATTAGGGATAAAGGAGAGGAAAAGAAAGGAAGAACATAGAGAGAGAGAGAGAGAGAGAGAGAGAGAAAGAAAAGAGAAAAAGGAACAAAGAAGAACAAATTACAGTGATATTAGAAGAGGAATTAAGACATGAGGGATAAAGGAGAGGAAAAGAAAGGAAGAACATAGAAAAGAGAACAAAGACAGAAGAGAAAGGAAGGAAGGAAACAGTTTTTATCTTACTTTACTGTTCCTTCTATGTCTTTTGCATCTGTCTGGTTACCGATGGGACTGTTTGGGTTTTGTTTGTTGACGTTGAGAAGTTGAAAGCTAAACTCGACACAGTTCTCCCTTAATTTTATCTTACTCTACTGTTACTTCTATGTCTTTTGTGTCTGTCTGGTTATTGATGGAACTGTTTGGGCTGTGTGTCGTTGATGCTGGCCGGGTGAGTGTTGCGTGGGGTGTGTTGACGGTGATCAGTTGAACGCTATAGACAACACGCTTCTCTTGTAATTCAATCTTTCTTTACTATTACTTTTTATGTCTTTAGTATCTATGTCGGGTTACTGATGGGACTGTTTGGGTTGTGTGTCGTTGATGCTGGCCGGGTGAGTGTTGCGTGGGGTGTGTTGACGGTGATGAGTTGAAAGCTAAAGGCGACGCGCTTCTGTTTTAATTTTATCTTACTTTACTGTTACTTCTATGTCTTTTCTATCTATGTCTGGTTATTGATGGGACTTTGTGGGTTGTGTGTGTATGGTTGGTTGGTGTGTTCATGTGGTGCAAGGGGCAGTTCACGCTTTTTCTTCGCCTTTCCTCAAATTTAAGCGAGAAAAAAAAAAAAAGTATACTATATGGAAACAAAAAAGGTCCGCTGTGTTTTTCTTCTATTATTGTTTAAGGATATTCACATTATTATTATTATTGTTATTATTATTATTATTATTATTATTATTATTATTATTATTATTATTATTATTATTATTATTATTATTATTATTTGTGTCTAAGTGATCTTGTCCAACTTCCTAATGCAAAACTTCATAGATTCCTCTCCACCTTGTTACTGTCTGCTGTTTTTCCTGTCCACCTTTGTTCTTTTTTTGTTTTTTTGTTCTCTGTTCTTTCTTTCCTTTATTGCTCTCTATTCCTGTTTCTTTTTCATTCCCTTATTATTCCTCTGTTTGGTCTTTTCTTCCTCCTTCGTTCTTTAGTATCCCTCTTTCTTTCTTTCTTCTTATCCACTTTTTTTTCCAGTTCTTCTGTTTACTTTCTTTTTTGTCTTTTTTTCTCTATTCTTTGTTCTGTTTTTCGTTTCCTCTCCTTTATTTCTCATTTCTTTTTATTCCTTTCTAATATTAATCTTTCTTCTTCTTCTTTGTTCCTTCTTGTCTTTTCTCTCTCTCTCTCTCTCTCTCTCTCTCTCTCTCTCTCTCTCTCTCTCTCTCTCTCTCTCTCTCTCTCTCTCTCTCTCTCTCTCTCTCTCTCTCCCTTTTTTTTCCTTCATTCCAAAAAGCAAAAACAAAAAAAACAAGAAAATAATTGATAAAAACAACAAAATTTTAAAACAATAATAACAAAAACAACAAAAAAAGAAAAGAAAAATAAGAAAAAAACCATCCCGGTCTTTTTTGTTCTGAATGAAATAAGAAAAAAACAAAAAATGGAAATGACAAAAAACAAACAAAATGAGAGAGAGAGAGAGAGAGAGAGAGAGAGACATTCACTCATCCATCAACTCCACGAGACTCACGAGAGGAATAGAAGAAGAAGAAGAAGAAGAAGAAGAAGAAGAAGAAGAAGAAGAAGAAGAAGAAGAAGAGGAGGAGGAGGAGGAGGAGGAGGAGGAAGTTGACAAGAAGAATGATCTACCTCTAAAGCAAAAGGAAGAAGAAGAAGAAGAAGAAGAAGAAGAAGAAGAAGAAGAAGAAGGAGAAAATAAAAATAAACAACATTAAATTCAACAACAACAACAACAACGAAAACAAACTAGGACAACAACAAGAAGAAGAGGAGGAGGAGGAGGAGGAGGAAGAAGAAGAGGAAGAGGAAGAGTAGTAAAACGACACCCAGAAGGATACAGATCTTCCCCTTGAGATACTAATTCTGGAAGAGGAGGAGGAGGAGGTAGAGGAGGAGGAGGAGGAGGAGGAGGAGGATAGGGGAAAGAGATATGGGAAGAGAAGGTTGTAGGAAGAGAAGGCAGAGGAGGAGGAGGA
>NC_066558.1:6974279-6976779 GCF_024679095.1 Eriocheir sinensis
TCATTCGTATTCAAATCTTGTCCTCTTTCTTACCTCACTTGCTCGTGCATTTCTCTCCTCCTCCTCCTCCTCCTCCTCTTCCTCTTCCTCCTCTTCCTCCTCTTCCTCCTCTCGTTTTCTCTCAATTTACAGTTTTTACCTCCCAACTTTCTTTTTGTAATCTCCTCCTCTTCCTTTTATTTATTCTCTCTCTCTCTCTCTCTCTCTCTCTCTCTCTCTCTCTCTCACTCTCTCTCTCTCTCTCTCTCTCTCTCTCTCTGCTATTTGTCTTCATCATTGCCAGTCTTCATTTTGTTTTCATTTGTTTTTCTTTTTTTTTTAGATTTATTTCATTTTCTTCTCTCCTTCTCCTCTTCTCTTTTATTCTCTCTCTTCTTCATCTCCCTCTTTCTTCACTATTATATTATTTTTACTACTTAATTTTTACTCATTTCCTTCTCTTCTCTTTTCTTCTCTTCTTTTCTCTTCTCTTCTCTTTCTCTTCTTCATTTTCTTCTTTTTTACTTCATTCTGTCTTTCTCTTTAAATTCGTTTCTTTCTCTTTTCCTTCTTTTCTTCTTCCTTTCTAATCTTTTCTCTTCTTCATTCGTTTCCTTCTCTTCTCTTTTCTCTTCTCCTCTTCTTCGTCTTCTTCTTCCTTTCTCTTCTTTTTCTCTTCTTCATTTGTTTCCTTCACTTCTCTTTTCTCTTTTCTACTTTGTCCTTTCTCTTCTTTTCTCTTCTGTTTCTCTTCTTCATTCGTTTCCTTCACTTCTCTTTTCTCTTTTCTTCTTTGTCCTTTCTCTTCTTTTCTCTTCTCTTTCTCTTCTTCTTTCGTTTCCTTTTCTTCTCTTCTTCGTCCTTCCTCTTCTTTTCTCTTCTGTTTCTCTTCTTCATTCGTTTCCTTCACCTCTTTTCTTCTCTTCAGTCTTCCTCTTTTTTCTCTTTCTCTTCTTCATTTTCTTCTTTTTTACTTCATTCTGTCTTTCTCTTTAAATTCGTTTCTTTCTCTTTTCCTTCTCTTCTTCTTCCTTTCTAATCTTTTCTCTTCTTTTTTTTCTTCGTCATTTCCTTCTTTTTCCCCCATTTGATCTTTTTCCTTTCCTTCTCTTCTCTTCCTCGTTCTTTCTCTTATTTTCTCTTCTTTTCTCTTCTTCATTTTTGCATTTTCTAATATATTTTCTTTTTTTCTCTTTTTGTTTAATTTCTCTTTCTCTCCCTTCTCCTCTTCTCTTCTCCTTCTCTTTCTCTTCGTCATTTCCTCTTCTTTCTCTAACATTTCCAAGTCTTATTTTACGTTTTTTTTATTATTATTTATTTTCTTTATTTTCTTCTTTTTCTCATTTAAGGACATCGGTATCAACTCTTCTTTTTTTCTTTTCTTTTCTTTTCATTAATTTTCATCGTTTATTTCTCTCTCCCAACTTTCGTATTTCTTTTAACTTTCCCTACCTTGATTTTCCTCTTTTTCTTCTAATTTACTGTTTCTTCTTTTTCTTCTTCTTCTTCTTCTTCTTCTTCTTCTTCTTCTCTTTTTTCTTCTTCTTTATTTCTTCCCTTTTTTTCTGTAACTTTCGTATCTTTGTTTTTTATTTTTAATGTTTCTTCTTCATTTCCTTTATTTATCTTTCCTAATTTCACTTTTTATTAACATTTATCAGGATTTCCCTCATTCCTTTTCATCGCTTTCCTTCTCTTCTCCTCCCGTTCCTTCCCTTCCCTTCCTTACCGTTCCCTTCAATTCTCTTCCCTTTCCTTCCCTTCAATTCCCTTCCCTTCCCTTCCCTTCTCTTCCTTTACCTTCCCTTCCCTTCCCTTCTTTTCCCTTCCATTCCCTTCGTTTTCCCCCCTTCCCTTCTCTTCCCTCCTTTTTCCTTCCCTTCCCTTCTCTTTCCTTCGTTTTCATTCCCTTCCCTTCCCTTACCTTCGTTTTCCTTCCCTTCCCTTCCCTTCTCTTCTCTTCTCTTCTCTTCTCTTCTATTCTCTTTTCTTCCCTTCCCTTCCCTTCCCTTCCCTTCCCTTCCCTTCCCTTCCCTTCTCTTCTCTGCCCTTCCCTTCGTTTCCCTTCCCTTCTCTTCCCTTTCCCTTCCCTTTCTTTCCCTTCCCTCCCGTCCTCTTCCGTTCCCCTCCCTTAAATAATCTCCCTTTTTGCCTTCTCTTCCTCCTCCTCCTCCTCCTCCTCCTCCTCATCCTCCTCCTCCTCCTCCTCCTCCTCCTTACCTATCTTATTTCTTTATTTCTTCTTTCAAATCTTCAATCTTCCATATGAATCTCTTACTAATTCTTATTTTTCTCTATTCCTATTCTTCTTTATCTCAATGTTTCTCTATCCATACTTTTCTCCATCATTTCTTTTCTTCATCTCCGTGTTTCTCTGTTCCCATTTTCTTACTTCCTATTTTTCTTTATTGCTACTTCTCTGTTTATTATCTCTATTTTTTTGTCTTTTTCTTTATTTGTGTTCCCTCTGTTTATTCTGTCTTCTCTTTCTCTTCTGTTTCGTTGGTGAAAAATAACAGAA
>NC_066558.1:6981779-6991779 GCF_024679095.1 Eriocheir sinensis
CTCCTCTCTCTCTCTCTCTCTCTCTCTCTCTCTCTCTCTCTCTCTCTCTCTCTCTCTCTCTCTCTCTCTCTCTCTCTCTCTCTCTCTCTCTCTCGTGTTTGCTCAGCTTCGGCGCCTTTTTGTATGTTTGTCCTCCTTTTGTTTTGCTTTTGTCTTTTTTTTCATTATTTTTCCTGTTGTTTTCCTTTCCTTTCCATATTGTTCTTTTTTTCGTTTCTCTTTCCTATTTTCTCGGTTTCTTCCTCTTTTCTTTCTCCTTTTCCTATTTTTTCCCCTTTTTATTTTCCTGTTTCTGCTTCTGTTTTCCTGTTTTCCTGTTTTTTCCTAGTTTTTCTGTTTGTTTTCCTGTTTTCCTGTCCGTTTTCCTGTTTTCCCGTTTGTTTTCCTGTTTTCTTGTTTATTTTCCTGTTCTTTTTGTTTTCCTGTTTTCCTGTCTGTTTTCCTGTTTGTTTTCCTGTTTTCCTGTGTTTTCCTTGTTCGTCTTTCGTCTTTCCTCACTCCTCTGTTATCTACATTTTCCTCTTTTTCCCCTTTTTTTACTTATCATTACTATCCTATTTCTATTCATTCATTATTTTCCTATTTCTATTCATTCATTATTATCCTATTTCTATTCATTCATTATTATCCTGTTTCTATTCATTCATTATTATCCTATTTCTATTCATTCATTATTATCCTATTTCTATTCATTCATTATTTTCCTATTTCTATTCTCATTCAATATTTTCCTATTTCTATTCTCATTCATTATTATCCTATTTCTATTCATTCATTATTATCCTGTTTCTATTCATTCATTATTATCCTATTTCTATTCATTCATTATTTTCCTATTTCTATTCATTCATTATTATCCTATTTCTATTCATTCATTATTATCCTATTTCTATTCATTCATTATTTTCCTATTTCTATTCATTCATTATTTTCCTATTTCTATTCATTCATTATTATCCTGTTTCTATTCATTCATTATTATCCTATTTCTATTCATTCATTATTATCCTATTTCTATTCATTCATTATTATCCTATTTCTATTCATTCATTATTATCCTATTTCTATTCATTCATTATTATCCTATTTCTATTCATTCATTATTTTCCTATTTCTATTCATTCATTATTATCCTGTTTCTATTCATTCATTATTTTCCTATTTCTATTCATTCATTATTATCCTATTTCTATTCATTCATTATTATCCTATTTCTATTCATTCATTATTATCCTGTTTCTATTCATTCATTATTATCCTATTTCTATTCATTCATTATTATCCTATTTCTATTCATTCATTATTATCCTATTTCTATTCATTCATTATTTTCCTATTTCTATTCTCATTCATTATTTTCCTATTTCTATTCATTCATTATTTTCCTATTTCTATTCTCATTCATTATTTTCCTATTTCTATTCATTCATTATTTTCCTATTTCTATTCTCATTCATTATTTTCCTATTTCTATTCATTCATTATTATCCTAGTTCTATTCATTCATTATTTTCCTATTTCTATTCTCATTCATTATTATCCTATTTCTATTCTCATTCATTATTTTCCTATTTCTATTCATTCATTATTATCCTAGTTCTATTCATTCATTATTTTCCTATTTCTCTTCTCATTCATTATTATCCTATTTCTATTCTCATTCATTATTATCCTATTTCTATTCTCATTCATTATTTTCCTATTTCTATTCATTCATTATTATCCTATTTCTATTCATTCATTATTTTCCTATTTCTATTCTCATTCATTATTATCCTATTTCTATTCTCATTCATTATTATCCTATTTCTATTCATTCATTATTATCCTATTTCTATTCATTCATTATTATCCTATTTCTATTCATTCATTATTTTCCTATTTCTATTCTCATTCATTATTATCCTATTTCTATTCTCATTCATTATTATCCTATTTCTATTCATTCATTATTATCCTATTTCTATGCATTCATTATTATCCTATTTCTATTCATTCATTATTTTCCTATTTCTATTCTCATTCATTATTATCCTATTTCTATTCTCATCCATTATTTTCCTATTTCTATTCATTCATTATTTTCCTATTTCTATTCATTCATTATTTTCCTATTTCTATTCATTCATTATTTTCCTATTTCTATTCATTCATTATCATCCTATTTCTATTCTCATTCATTATTTTCCTATTTCTATTCATTCATTATTTTCCTATTTCTATTCATTCATTATTTTCCTATTTCTATTCATTCATTATTATCCTATTTCTATTTATTCATTATTTTCCTATTTCTATTCATTCATTATTTTCCTATTTCTATTCATTCATTATTTTCCTATTTCTATTCATTCATTATTATCCTATTTCTATTCTCATTCATTATTTTCCTATTTCTATTCATTCATTATTATCCTATTTCTATTCTCATTCATTATTTTCCTATTTCTATTCATTCATTATTATCCTATTTCTATTTATTCATTATTTTCCTATTTCTATTCATTCATTATTTTACTATTTCTATTCATTCATTATTTTCCTGTTTCTATTCTCATTCATTATTTTCCTATTTCTATTCTCATTCATTTTTTTCCTATTTCTATTCATTCATTATTTTCCTATTTCTATTCATTCATTATTTTCCTATTTCTATTCATTCATTATTATCCTATTTCTATTCTCATTCATTTTTTTCCTATTTCTATTCATTCATTATTTTCCTATTTCTATTCATTCATTATTGTCCTATTTCTATTCTCATACATTATTATCCTATTTCTATTCTTATTCATTATTTTCCTATTTCTATTCATTCATTATTATCCTATTTCTATTCTCATTCATTATTATCCTATTTCTATTCTCATTCATTATTATCCTATTTCTATTCATTCATTATTATCCTATTTCTATTCTCATTCATTATTATCCTATTTCTATTCTCATTCATTATTATCCTATTTCTATTCTCATTCATTATTATCCTATTTCTATTCATTCATTATTATCCTATTTCTATTCTCATTCATTATTATCCTATTTCTATTCTCATTCATTATTATCCTATTTCTATTCATTCATTATTATCCTATTTCTATTCATTCATTATTATCCTATTTCTATTCATTCATTATTATCCTATTTCTATTCTCATTCATTATCATATTTCTATTCTCATTCATTATCCTATTTCTATTCATTCATTATTATCCTATTTCTATTCATTCATTATTTTCCTATTTCTATTCTCTTTCATTATTATCCTATTTCTATTCTCATTCATTATTATCCTATTTCTATTCATTCATTATTATCCTATTTCTGTTCATTCATCATTTTCCTATTTCTATTCTCATTCATCATCACACAAAAAACACACAGCCTAAGACAACCAAGACAACCAATGATTAATGTCTTTAGGAGCGTCGTAACTTCACCCATGTTTACCCTTAGTGGACAGGTTAATAGAATACTGTATTACCTGGCGTACCTGAGAGAGAGTGAAAGGGGGGGGGGTGCGAGGGAAGGGAAGGGGGGGGGAGGTAGAAGAGAGGGAAGGGAAAGGAGGGGAAAAGGGATAAGAGAGGGAAGGGAGAGGAAGGAAGAAGAGGGTTAACAGGGAGGGGAATGAGGAAAAGGGAAGAGGAGGTAATTGAAAGAAAGGTGTGGGAGGGGAAAGAATGTGGAAAAGACGGAAGGAAACGAGGAAAGGAAAGGGAAAAGATTGAAGAAGAGGGTTAAGAGGGAGAGGAAAGATGAAAAGGGAAGAGGAAGTAATTGAAAGAAATGTGTGGGAGGGGAAAGAATAGGGAAAAGAGGAAAGGAAAGGGAAAGGAGGGAAGAAGAGGGTTAAGAGGGAGAGGAAAGATGAAAAGGGAAGAGGAAGTAATTGAAAGAAATGTGTGGGAGGGGAAAGAATGGGGAAAAGACGAAAGGAAAAGAGGAAAGGAAAGGGAAATGAAATAGGAAGAGGAGTATGAAAGAAGGGAGTGAGGAAAAAGATGGATAAAAGGAAAGGGGTGGATGGGAAGGAAAAGGGGAAGGAAAAAAGTAGATGGGAAGGAAAAGGGAAGAGGAAAGAAGGGGATGAAAGGAAAGGGAAGGAAAGAAAAGGAATATGAGAGAAGGGAGTGAGGAAAGAGATGGATAGAAGGAAAGGGAAGAAAAAGGGAAAGGAAAAAAGTAGATGGGAAGGAAAAGGGAAGAAAAGAAATGGATGAAAGAGAAAGGATAGACGAAGAAAGGTGGAGATAGAGGTTACGTTTTCTTCTTCTTCTTCTTCTTCTTCTTCTTCTTCCCTTGACTCCATTTTTTCTTCTTTTTGCTTTTTATTTTATTTTTTATATTTATCTTCTTCCTCTTCTTCTTTTTCTTCTTTTCCTTCTTTCGTTTTATCATCAGCTCCTCCTCCTCCTCCTCCTCCTCCTCCTTCTTCTTCTTCTTCTTCTTCTTCTTCTTCTTCTTCCCTTGACTCCATTTTTTTCCTTTTACTTTTTTGTATATTTTATCTTCTTCCTCTTCTTTTTCTTCGTTTCCTTTTTCTTTCGTCCTTATCATCAGCTCCTTCTTCTTCTTCTTCTTCTTCTTCTTCTTCTTCTTCTTCTTCTTCTTCCCTTGACTCCATTATTTCTTTTTCTTTCTTTTATTTTTCTATTTTATCTTCTTTTTCTTCTCCTTCTTTCGTCTTTATCATCAGCTCCTCCTCCTCCTCTTTCTTCTTCTTCTTCTTCTTCTTCTTCTTCTTCTTCTTCTTCCCTTGACTCCTTTTTCCTTCTTTTTTTTTCTTTTATTTAACTATTTTCATCTATTTTATCTTCTTCCTCTTCTTTTTCTTCTTTTCCTTTCGTCCTTATCATCAGCTCCTCCTCCTCCTCCTCCTCCTCCTCTTCCCTCGGGGTTTCTCATAACTTCTTACATCTCTTCGTCCTCCACTTTGTCCTCTCCTTCATTTATTATTTATTCTCTCTCTCTCTCTCTCTCTCTCTCTCTCTCTCTCTCTCTCTCTCTCTCTCTCTCTCTCTCTCTCTCTCTCTCTCTCTCTCTCTCTCTCTCTCTCGTATATTATTTACCTCCATCTCTTCCTTGTCGCTCTACACCTTTTTTTTCCTTTTTTTTCTTTCATTTATTTTACATTTTCTTTTTTCTTTATTCTTTTTTTCTTTCCTTTGTATTAGACGTAAAACAACAAAAAAACCTCCCTTTATAATTTTCTTCATCTTGTTTGACATCACGTTCCGGTTTTTCATTTATTTTTTTTGTATTCTTGTTTTCTTTTCTTTTTTAATGTTGAAAGAGCGAAGGACAATTTTTTTTATATGATTCTGATTTTCTTATCCACTTTTTCCCTTTTTTCATTCTCCTTTTCATTTTTTCTCCGGTATTTTCCACCTTTTCTCTTGGTGTCCTTTCTTTTCTTTTCCATTTTTCTTTTCCTTATCTTGTTTTTCTTTTCATCCACTTTTTCCCTTCTTTTCCTCCCCTCTCATCTTCATCTCCTTCCTCCCCTTCTCTCTATCCATCTCATTTCATCTTTCCCTTCTCTCTTCTTTCCTCATTCCTCTATCTACATTTCCCCGTCTTTCCCTTTCCTCTCTTCTATTCTTTTTCGTCCCTCTTTTAAAGATAATTCGTATTTCTGAAGATGTATAAATCATTTGTCGTTTTGAGATGCTAACGAAACCTTCTGAGACTTCCTAGATTATTGAAAGGCCTATGATACTCCCAAGATTAAAGAAATAGGAAAAAAAAACACTCCGAAGTTTAAAAAAAGGCTAAGAAAGACTCCTAAAATAAGAGAAACGCCTAAAAAATACTCGTAAGATAAGAAATAGGCCTAAAATCACTCCTAAGGTAAGAAAAAGATAGAATAACACTTAAAATAAAAAAAGGGTAAGAAAGACTCCTAAGATAAGAGAAAGGCCTAAAAAATACTCATAAGATAAAAAATAGGCCTAAAAACACTCCTAAGGTAAGAAAAAGATAGAAAAACACTAAGATAAGAAAAGGACTTCTTATATATGGATAAGAAAAAGGCCTGAAAAACATTCCTAAGATACGAGAAAGACAGAAAAATCAGTCCTAAGATAGGTAAAACGCAAGTAAGCCTCCTGAAACCTAAGAGAACTCCCAAGATAGTAGCAGAACTCTAAGAGAAAGGACTTCTTAAGGTAAGAAAATGTCCTGAAAACCTCCTAAGAGAACTCCTAAGACACTTGCAGAACTCTAAGAAAGACTCCTAAGGTACGAGAACTTGTAATACCTCCTAAGAGAACTCCTAAGACACTAGCAGAACTCTAAGAAAGACTCCTAAGGTACGAGAACTTGTAATACCTCCTAAGAGAACTCCTAAGACACTAGCAGAACTCTAAGAAAGACTCCTAAGGTACGAGAACTTGTAATACCTCTTAAGAGAACTCCTAAGACACTTGCAGAACTCTAAGAAGGACTCCTAAGGTACGAGAACTTGTAATACCTCCTAAAACCCTAAGAGACTCCTAAGCTATGAGCAGAACTAAGAGAAGCTCCTAAGTAAAATATAAATAAAAACAAAGACTCGTAAGAAAAGAAATAAAGAAAACCTCCTTAGTCAATAACCTCAGAAAGACTCATAAGACAACCTCATAAGTCAAAAACCTAAGAAAGACAACCTCCTAAGCCCAAACCCTAAGACAACCTCGTAAGTCCAAATCCTAAGACAACCTCGTAAGTCCAAACCCTAAGACAACCTCGTAAGTCCAAAACCTAAGACAACCTCGTAAGTCCATATCCTAAGACAACCTCGTAAGTCCAAACCCTAAGACAACCTCATAAATCCAAACCCTAAGACAACCTCCTAAGTCCAAATCCTAAGACAACCTCGTAAGTCTAAATCCTAAGACAACCTCGTAAGTCCAAACCCTAAGAAAGACAACCTCCTAAGTCCAAACCCTAAGACAACCTCCTAAGTCCAAACCCTAAGACAACCTCCTAAGTCCAAACCCTAAGAAACAACCCTAAAAATAGCCCTCCCAGCGTCCCTTTCACGAGCGTCAGGTGCGAGGACACTCATTCTTAACCTCATTAGCACCAGTCGCCATTATTTAGCCAGCAATCTTTCCGGAGCGCCATGAGCCCGCGCCCTCTCGCAATCCGTGTTAGCACTGGCGTAAGTTCATTCCCTTGCGGCCTTGCCTCCTCCTCCTTCCTTAATGGACTCGCCCGGCCATAGGGGAGGCCTCGTGACGTCACTGGAGGCCCTTGACTGAGCTTAATTAATCCGGGGAGTAAGGGAAGGACGCTTGGCCAATAGACTTAGACTGGGTCAGGGGAGTCCGCCTTTTTTACGGGGCGTTGCGGGGCTGTGTTGGGTTGGGTTGGGCTCGGCGGCGCTGCGTCATGGAGAATGGGAAGGGGAGGGTGTAGAGAGATGAGGGAAAGGGGAAAACTAGTGAAAATGGGTGAAAAAAGGATAGGAAAGGAAGGAGAGGTGTATAAATTTAGTAAACGTAATAAGAATAGGAGTGAAAGGAAGGAAGAAAGATAGAGCGAGTATATGGAAATGGGGGAGTAAACAGAGAGGAGTAAAGGGGAAACTAAAAGGAAATAGATGATAGAAAGGATAGGAAAGGAAGGAGAGGTGGATAAATTTAGTAAACGTAGTAAAAATAGGAGTGAAAGGAAGTAAGCAAGGAAGAGAGAGTATATGGAAATGGGGGAGTAAACAGAGAGGAGTAAAGAGGGAAACTAAAAGGAAACATGATAGAAAGGAAAGGGAAGGAAAGGAATGGAAAAGTAGGTGAAATAAAGATGAGAATATTAGCAGAAGGAAGGAAGAAAGAAAGATACAAAATGATAATGGGGGAGTAAACAGAGATGAATGAAGGAGAGGAGATAAAGAAAAGAAGAAGAAGGAAAGGAAAGGAAATAAAGGAAAAGCGAGTAAAGGAAGGAAATAACAAGTAAAAAGATAATGATATGAATAGTTGAAGGAAGAAAGGAAGATACAAAATAATAATGGAGTAAATAGAGAAATGGATAAAGGAGTGGAGATAAAGAAAAGGAGATGAAGGAAAGGAGAGTAAAGGAAAAGCGAGTAAAGGAAGGAAATAACGAGTAAAAAGATAATGATATAAATAGTAGAAGGAAGAAAGGAAGATACAAAATAATAATGGGTGAGTAAATAGAGAAATGGATAAAGGAGTGGAGATAAAGAAAAGGAGATGAAGGAAAGGAAAGTAAAGGAAGGAAATAACAAGTAAAAAAAAAAAGATGATATAAATAGTAGAAGGATGAAAGGAAGATACAAAATAATAACGAAGGAAGGAAGGAAGGAAAGAAAGTAAAAGTAATTAAAGGAAATAAGTAAAAAGATAATGATATAAATAGTTGAAGGGGAAGATTGGAAGAAAAAAAAAAAATAAAGAAAAATGGATGAGAGAAAAAGGAAATGAAAGAGTGAATGAAGGAAGGAAGGAAGAAAGTGTAATTAAGTAAATAAAGTATATAAAATTAATGATCAAAATAATAGAAGAAAAGGTTGGAAGGAAGGAAGGAAGGAAGGGAAAGAAAAAAAAGCGATAGAATAGAACAAAGGAAGGAAGGAAGGAAGGAAGGGAAAGAAAAAAAGCGATAGAATAGAACAAAGGAAGGAAGGAAGGAAGGAAGGAAGGAAGGAAGGGAAAGAAAAAAGCGATAGAATAGAACAAAGGAAGGAAGGAAGGAAGGAAGGGAAAGAAAAAAAAGCGATAGAACAAAGGAAGGAAGGAAGGAAGGAAGGAAGGAAGGGAAAGAAAAAAAGCGATAGAAAAGAACAAAGGAAGGAAGGAAGGAAGGAAGGGAAAGAAAAAAAGCGATAGAAAAGAACAAAGGAAGGAAGGAAGGAAGGGAAAGAAAGAAGCATAGATAGAATAGAAGGAAGGAAGGAAGGAAGGAAGAAATGAAGGAAGAAAGAAAGGAAGGAAGGAAGGAAGAGAAGGGGACAGTGTTAATAAGATAGGAGGGAGGCCAACAGTGTGTGTGTGTGTGTGTGTGTGTGTGTGTGTGTTCCCTCCCTGTGATAGTGATTTCATTTTTTTTTTTCGTGCAAGTTTTTTTCTATTTTTTCTCTTATCGTTTGAGTTCGTTTTTTTGTCCCGGTTTTTTTCCCGTTACTAGTCACGTTTTTTTCCCGTGTATTTTTAACTCGTTTTCTCTCGCTCACACACCCACCCACCCACACACACACACACACACACACACACACACACACACACACATTCAATCAACAAAGAAGAGGAATAAAACAATACATAACAAGAACAAAAACAGCAGAACAAAGAATCAAAAGGTCAAACAGAAAAGAGTAAAACACACACACACACACACACACACACACACACACACACACACACATAAAACACACAAATCAAACACGTGATCAAACATACCCACACTTGAAACCTGAAACTCGACCCGCGCTTCTTTTTCCATATTCCAAACTTCTCCATCAATAAGAAACAAAACAGGACACAAAAACTCATAAAACACACAAAACAAACACAAAACCAAACATGCTCACACTAAAAACATGAAACTCGACCCACACTTCTTTTTTCCATATTTCAAACTTCTCCTTCAATAAAACACAACGAAAGAGAAACAAAACCACACATAAAACTCACATAAAACACACAAAACAAACACAAAACCAAACATACCCACACCAGAAGCTTGAAACTCGACCTGCACTTCTTTTCCTTATTCCAAACTTCTCCATCAATAAAACAAAACGAAAGAAAACCAAACACTCATAAAATTCACATAAAACACACAATACAGACACAAAACCAAACATACCCACATCAGAAACTTGAAATTCGATCCCACCTTTCTTTTTCCATATCCCAAATTTCGCCATCAATAAAAGACGAAATGAAGAGAAACAAAGAAAAAGCGACTCGGTGTGTTCTAGCGTTTACCAGTGGCGGGAGGAACACAGCGGCAGATGCGAGGCTATTGATTGGCCGCCTCCTGAATTAAT
>NC_066558.1:7001779-7004279 GCF_024679095.1 Eriocheir sinensis
AAATAAGAAGAAGAAGAAGAAGCAAAACTGATAAAGAGGTTATAGAGAGAGACAGCTAGAAACCAGTATTTGCTCGCGTTTTCACCTTTGTTCTCTAGTCTATATTTGGTGAGCCTCTCTCTCCTCACACCTCGTCCACCCGCGAGGCGTTTAAAGTAGAACGAAGAGGACGAGACCGCTCACCACGACGCACTCCGCATTTAGAAACCCACGTAACCTTCCCTGTAGAGAACCCGTCACACGCTCCTAGAAACCGTGTAGAGGATTGAAACCAACTTGTAGAGCTGTGAATGGGAGGAACTTATGATTTAGAAACCGTTGTAATTTTCATGTATAGAACCCGTCACACGCTCATAGAAACCGTGTAGAGGATTGAAACCAACTTGTAGTGCTATGAATGGGAGGAACTTATGATTTAGAAACCGTTGTAATTTTCATGTATAGAACCCGTAACATGCTACGAGAAACCGTATAGACTATAGAGGATTGAAACCAACTTGTAGAGCTGTGAATGGGAGGAACTTATGATTTGGAAACCGTTGTAATTTTCATGTATAGAACCCGTAACATGCTACTAGAAACCGTATAGACTATAGAGGATTGAAACCAACTTGTAGAGCTGTGAATGGGAGGAACTTATGATTTAGAAACCGTTGTAATTTTCATGTATAGAACCCGTAACATGCTACTAGAAACCGTATAGAGGATTGAAACCAACTTGTAGAGCTGTAATTGTTCAGAACTTGTGATTTAGAAGTAGAAACCACAGAATATTGAAACCCACTTGAGGATTTAACCACCTTAATGATGTGGTCTCTGTATTTAGAAACCGCATAGGGACTTGCATTCCTCATTTACAAACCCACGTACCCGTCACACGCTTCTAGAAACCGTGTAGAGGATTGAAACCAACTTGTAGAGATGGAAACCGTTCGTGATGTATATGTTAGGGAGTTATATATATTCCTTGCATTTAGAAACCCACGTACCAGGCTCGTAGAAACCGTATAGACTCGTATTAGAAACCACTTTTCGAGCTGTAAATGGGAAGAACTCATGATTTAGAAACCGCTGTACTTTCCCTGTTCAGAACCACATAGAAACCATATAGCGCGTTGAAGCCCACTTGAGGTATAAATAACATTGACTTAAGATGTGGTCTGTGTATCTAGAAACCACCGTAGAGAGCACTGAAACCGACTTGCTCTGATGACAACGGTAGGGACTTATGATTCGGTCTCTATTTAGAAACCTGAGAACCTGTAACTCTCTTAGAAACCGTATAGAGGATTGAAACCCTCCTGAGACTTGGCATGGACTTAACACAGTGGTCTCTATAATTAGAAACCATTGTGTATCTTTCCTGTATAGAACTCGTAATACACTCCTGGAAACCGTATACAGGATTGAAACCCACTTGAGAGGTATAAATGGCAGGGACTTGCGATGTGGTCTCTAGAAACCGGCGGAGTATTTGAACCTTTTTATAATAGGGTTAGACTCCTTTAAATGGTGTTGGATCCTATTGAAGCAGTGTTGCGTAGTGTTGGAGCCTCCTAATCAGTGGTGTGTTGCGTGTAAAGCGTGTCAGTGCAGGTGTGAGGCAGATGTGTGAAAGATGTGTGGGGTGAAGTCTCGTTACGTGTGTGTGTGTGTGTGTGTGTGTGTGTGTGTGTGTGTTTCACGGATGAGGTGTTCCAGTTTCATCTTTCTCCTCCTCCTCCTCCTCTTCTTCTCTTCTTGTTCTTTTCTTCTATTTCTTCTTCTTTATCTTCTTCCCTCCTATTCTTCTCCCTTCTTTTTCTCTCCTTTTATTTATTTTTTACTCTCCTCCTCCTTCCCCTCTTCTCTTCCTCCTCCTCCTACTCCTCTTCATTTATTTCCTATCTTCTTTTTTGTTTCTTCTCGTCTTCTCCTTCCTTTTTATTTCCTTCTTCTCCTCTTCCTTCGTTTCCTTTTCTTCTTCTTATTATTATTCTTTACTGTTTTCCTCCTTGTTTCTTTCTCTTTTTTGTTTATTCATTCTTTCTCCTTCCTTCTCCTAATTCTCATCTTCTTCCAATTCCTCCTCTCTCATCGTCTTCTTCTTCATCTCCCATTTTCATCATGGTCATTATTTTACTTCTTTTTCGTTTATTTACATTTTCCTCCCCATTTTCGCCCTTTTCTTTCTATCCACTCCTCCTCCTCCTCCTCCTCCTCCTCTTCTTCTTCCTCCTTCATCGTTTTCTTCTTCATCTCCCATTTTCATCATCGTCATTATTTTACTTTTTTTGTTTGTTTACAATTTCCTTCCCATTTTCGCCCAGTTCTTTCTATCTCCTCCTCCTCCTCCTCCTCCTCTTAACAAGCCAATTACAAGGGAGGATATGTGTCTCAATTCAAGTCTGAGTCACCTCTACACACACACACACACACACACACACACACACACAATTTGGATTCATTGTAACCAGGAACGGGAATGGAATAGAGGGTCGTAATTGGCTGTTTGGAATGG
>NC_066558.1:7006779-7014279 GCF_024679095.1 Eriocheir sinensis
TCTCTCTCTCTCTCTCTCTCTCTCTCTCTCTCTCTCTCTCTCTCTCTCTCTCTCTCTCTCTCTCTCTCTCTCTCTCTCTCTTCTTTCTTCTCCTTTACTTCTCTTTCCTCTCTTCTTTATCATGTTTCTCGTGTTCCTCTTCTCTTTTTTTTTTTACTTGTGCCTTGTTATTTTCCGTTCTCCTTTTTTTATTTGCTTTCTTTACTTCTCTCTCTCTCTCTCTCTCTCTCTCTCTCTCTCTCTCTCTCTCTCTCTCTCTCTCTCTCTCTCTCTCTCTCTCTCTCTCTCTCTCTTACCATCTCCTAACTTTTCTTTTTGTGTTCTAATTCCCATTCTTTTTTTTTCTTTTTTTTTGCACTTAAGAAAACAACAACAAAGAGAAGAATTTGATGGCTTTGCAAGTCGATTAGTCTGTTTGTTCATTATTATTTCGTCTTAACTTATTTCCTTTTGTCCTCCACATTTCTTTTTTGTCAAGGAAGAGGAGGAGGAAGAGGAGGAGGGGGCTCATTTGAATTCTGAGGAGGAGGAAGAAGAGGAGGTGGTGGAGGAGGAGTGGATTAGAAGGTGGAGTAAGAGGAGGAGGAGGAGGAGGAGGAGGAGGAGGAGGAGGAGGAGGAGGTGGAATAAGAGGAGGAGGAGAAACACCAGCGGGGAAAAAGAAAAAGGAGATATGTAGGAGGAGGAGGAGGAGGAGGAGGAGGTGACTAAGGCGAGAGAACTGGAGACAAGAATGAAGATGGACGAGAAAGAGGAGGAGGAGGAGGTAGAGGAGGAGGAGGAGGTGGTGAAAAAATAAAGAAATGGTGTGTAAGTACAGGAGGGAAGAAAGAGGAAGTAAAAGGAAGACAAGAAGAGGAGGAGGAGGGGGAGGAGGAGGAGGAGGAGGAGGAGGAGGAGGAGGAGGAGGAGGAGAGATTAGCGAGAAAGAACGACGTGCTAAAGGAAGAGAGGAGGAGGAGGAGGAGGAGGAGGGAAATGGAGAAGGAAAAAAAAATGAGGCCCAGGGAGAGTTAGGAAAAAAAATACAATAAGAAAGAAGGAAAAAAATTATAAGCAAAGAAGAATATGAAAAGAAAATAGGGAAGAAAGAGGTAAGAGGAGGATGAAGAGAAGAAAATTGAAGAGGAGGAGGAGGAGGGAAATAGAGAATGAAAAAACAAGAAAGAAGGAAAAAGTATAAGGAAAGAAGAATATGAAAAGAAATTAGGGAAGAAAGAGGGAAGAGGAAAAATTAAAGAGGACGAGGAGGAGGTAGAAGAAGAGCAAAATGTCAAAGGTAAAAGAGGAATAAGGAAAGGAGCTGAAAAAAAAACCGAATAGAGAAGATGGAAGAGAAAGGAAAATAAGTAAAAAAAGAAAAGAATTAAGTGGGAGAATATGAGGAAACAAGAGAAAGAAACACGAAGAAGAGAAGGAGAGATGGCAGAACAAACGAATAACGGTGAAATAAAGAAAACATATACGATCGAAATATATATAAAGAAAAAACGCGACGAAGAAAACAATAAAATACGAAAATGAGGAAAGAAAAGAATGGAGGAAAAAGTGAAAAAAATACAGAGAAGAACATATGAATGAAATACACGACATGAAATAACGAAGAAATGGAAAATGTAAAAACAAAAAATAAATAACGAAGAGAAAAAAACGAATACAACAGTGAAATAAGGAAAAAAAATATACGATGGAAAAAAAAAACGCGACGAAGAAAAAAATACGAATATGAGTAAAGGAAAAAAATGGAAGAAAATGGAGAAAAAGTGAAAAAATATTGAAAAGAACACATGAAAGAAATACACAACATGAAATAACGAAGAAATGGAAAATGTAAAAACAAAAAAATAGTAACGAAGGATTGAAAAAAATAAATAAAAGAGGAAAACAAAGAAAGAAAACAAAACCAAGAAAAGCAACTCAAAAATCAATTCACAGATATATTTTACATCGTTCAGGATAACCAGGCGAATAGGCTCCTCCCCCAAACCCTTTTACAAACGTCTATTGGTTAGCCAGGTACACAGACTCCGCCCCTTTGCAAATCCGAAGTATCTGATTAGCTAACTGCAAGCATAGGCCACGCCCACTTACTCCTTCTAGGAATATGATTGGTTGACACGTTTAGGCCACGCCCCTTATCGCTTTCAACGTCTGTGATTGGTTAAGGATAGGGATAAACCACGCCCACTTTCCCTGTCTAACGTGTGATTGGCTGTTTCTAGTTACGCCACGCCTACTATTGTCAGAGAGAGAGAGAGAGAGAGAGAGAGAGAGAGTCTTTTAAGGGCCACCGTGGATTGAGTGGGAGGGAAAGTTACTGATGCGTGTGTATGTTCGTGTGTGTGTGTTCGTGTGTGTGTGTGTGTGTGTGTGTGTGTGTGTGTGTGTGTGTGTGTGTGTGTGTGTGTGTGTGTGTGTGTGTGTGTGAAACTTAGATAATAATGGAGAGACGATGTGTGTGCCCAGGAGGTAGACTGGAGGAAAGTTTGTGGAGAGAGAGAGAGAGAGAGAGAGAGAGAGAGAGAGAGAGAGAGAGAGAGAGAGGAGGGGGTTTGAGAGACAGATAGACAGACAGGCAGACAATATGCGGTATAGAATTGACACACACACACACACACACACACACACACACACACACACACACACATATACACAGAATAAGATAAGAAAACAAAACAAGCGAATTAAAACACAAATCAAACACACAAAACGCAGAAAACACAAACTGAAAAACAACATATCAATTAAAACACACACACACACACACACACACACACACACACACACACACACACACACACACACACACACACACACACACACACACACACACAATGCAAAAAGAAAACAAAAGCGAATTAAAACACAAATCAAGCTCACTCAAAACACAGAAAACACAAACTGAAAAACAACATATCAATAAAACACACACACACACACACACACACACACACACACACACACACACACACACACACACACACACACACACACAACGCTTCTTCTCACCACATAAAAAAAACCTAAAAAAAGACGAAATACTAAAACCTACCCAAACGAGATCACACTTGGAATCCCACCCGGCTCCTAGGATCGGGAATATTCCAGGAAGGAGGAGGAGGGGGAGGAAGCTGGAATCGGTACACCTGGCCCCACCTTTACCTGTCTTCTGGGAACCGTGTCATTAGTGGCTAACCTGCTCATGATCTCACCTGGATGGCCTTCTCACCTGTCTCCACACACACACACACACACACACACACACACACACACACACACCTTACCTTACCTTACCTTACCTTACCTTACCTAACCATACCTTACCTTACCTAACGTTACCTTTCCTAACTAAACCTCACATTACCTTACCTTACTTTACCTTACCTGTCCCACGCCTTACTTAATAAGAAAAAAAACAGACAGGCACACTTACCTTACCTTACCTTACCTTATTTTATCTTACCTAACGTTACCTTACCTTACCTTTGAATGGGGAGGTGAAAAGGGGGTAATGGTAGGGAAAGGAAAGGAAAGGAAAGGAAGAGAAGGGAAGGGAAGGGAAGGGAGAGGAAGGGAGAGGAAGGGAAGGGAAGGGAAGAGAAGGGAAAGGAAGGTAAGGTAAGGTAAGGGAAGTTAAGGTTAGGTAACATAAGGTAAGGTTAGGTTAGGTTAGTTAAGGAACAATAGGAAATGAAGTGCGTATAAATAGATTCTGAATTGTGATAGAAATAGAAAAAAATAAGTTAATGATTGCAAAAGGCAAGAGAGTGAATTGTCAGTAAAGATGATGATGATGATGATGATGATGATGATGATGAAGAAAATAGGTCTCAGGTAATACAGGTAAGCGTCATGGCGGCATAAAAACAGGTAGCTAATTAAGGAAAGGTAAAGGATGATAGACAGGCGAAGGATATAATCACCTGTCCTACCTGGCGAAGCTTAGAAATTGAAAGAAAATTGTAGAAAATGAAGATGAGTAGGAGGAACAGATAATGTAAAAACTAATTAATGAAAGGTAAAGGTTAGGGCAGGCAGGTGAGGTTATATTAAGTACCTTACCTTACCTTATCCTATCTCACTTTACCTTACCTTACCTTATCTTACCTTACCTAACCCTACCTCACCTTACCTTACCTTACCTTACCTTACCTCACCTTACCTTACCTTACCTTACCTCACCTCACCTTACCTTACTTTACCTTACCTTACCTTACCTTACCTTACCTCACCTCACCTTACCTTACCTTACCTTACCTTACCTTACCTTACCTTACCTCACCTTACCTTACCTTACCTCACCTTACCTTACCTTACCTTACCTTACCTTACCTCACCTCACCTTACCTAATCTTACCTTACCATACATTACCTCACCTCACCTTACCTTACCTTACCTTACCTTACCTTACCTTACCTTACCTTACCATACTTCAACTTACCTAACCTAACCTTATAAAGAACAAAAAATAGAAAATAAATAAATAAAATAAAAAACCCTTGAAATTATAGCTATTGAGTGTAATGGAGTTAATCAAGATACATAGAACGAAAAGAAAAATAGAAAAAAATTAAAATAAGTCTTCGTTATTACAGCAGCTAATGGGTGTGATAAGTAGTGTGATAAGTAGTGTAATCAGCGCAACGAAAATAACAAAACAAAGGGAAAAAGGGGAGGGACAAAGAGGGTGATTAGAAGCCGCTCCTTACGTCACCAAGCCAATTAGACCGAACCCTTGCACGGCCATCAGCTAAAAGAAACATGCATACAAATGATACTAATGGCGGTAATGATGTAAGAGAGAGATAAAACAGCAAAAAAAGTAAGAAATATGATAAATGGATGACAAGGGTTGGCGGTGGCTGAGTGGTTAGCGTGCTGGGCTCACATTCATCACCCCATGGACAACGATTCGAATCCCCACACTACCACCTGAGATTTTTCAGTCACCGCCGAGTGGCTTAACACTACCCACATGCAACGGTGCCAGATTGTCTTACTCAGCCTCTTATATTTACCGACTTCCGACCCAAAAACTGTCTCGTGGACCCCAATAAGGAGATTCACTTATAATTATCGTTAAAATAGTTAATTCCTGAGTTTCTTGGCAATAGTTAGGCGTCAGAAACCGGTAAATACTATGCTCTGAGTACGACAATCTGGCAGCGGTGCCCACATGCTGTCCTGATGACCAGCCATCAACCCGGACTCAGAAGAAACCGTCCAGTGAATCAAGAATGAGTTCCGGGGGGCAGCATGAGCCAAGCATAACTGGCGCCACTATAAAAATTGCCTGCTCCATGACGGGCTTGGGCCGACCACCAGCTAGGCCCCAGAAGAAAGCCTACCGGCGCTATAGGCTGAGATGTAAAGAAAAAAAAAAAAGAATAGATTAATAGGAAGAAAACAAATACAAATGATACTAAATTGACCTCATAATGTAATGGAAGAATAAAACAACAGAAAAAGGAAGGAAAAATATACAAAATAAATGTCGAACTGTAATAGAGAAATAGAACAAAAAAGAAAAAAAAATACCTTACCTTACCTTACCCTACTTTACCTTACCTTACTTTACCTTACCTTACCTTACCTTACCTTACCATACCATACCATACCAGACCTTACCTTACCATACCTTAACTTACATAACCTAACCTTACCATACATTACCTAACCTCACCTAACCTTACCTTACCTAACCTTACCTTACCTTAACTTACCTTACCTTAACTTACCTTACCGTACGTTACCTTACCTTACCTTACCTTACCATGCCTTAACTTACCTAACCTTACCATACATTACCTAACCTCACCTTACCTTACCTTACCTTACCTTAACTTACCTCACCTTTACCTTACCTTACCATACCTTACCTCACCTTACCTTACCTTACCATACATTACCTAACCTCACCATACCTAACCTTACCATACCTAACCTTACCTCACCTCACCTTACATAACCATCAAGGTGTAGCAAATAAAAAAAAGGAAAAGGAAAAGCTCTCAGGTGGGCGGTGCAGGTAATCCAACAGGTGAGGCGGCCCCCAGGTGTTCATTAGGGGGGTGGGGCTTCCTTACCTGGCTTTTTGGGCTTCACCTGGGGCTGTATATTAAGGTGTCCCGCTAGGTGAGCCTCGGGTGTGAAAGGGAGAGTGATATATACCTTCATTTACCTGTTGATTAGGTTTCAGTCCCCTAAGCCTACCGTGAGTCTCCTACCTGTGATGTTTTTTTTTTCTTTTTTTCTTTTTGTTTTTTTTACTTTCTCCCATTCGTTTTCTGTATATTTTGATTTATCTGCCTTATTTTCTTTTGTGGTTTTTGGCTTTCTTTTCTCAGTGTTTTCTCCCTTTTTTTTCTTTCTTTTCTTTAGTTTGATTATCTTCCTTTCTTTTTCTTTCTTTTTATTATTTTTTCTTTGTTTTGGTTGGTCCTTATCTCTTTTTTTTCTTTCTTCCTTTCTTCTATCTTTTTACTTTCTTTTTTCTTGATCTTTTTCCCACTTTTTCTTTCTTCCTTCCTTCCTTTCTTTCTTCCTTTCTTTTTTCTTGATCTTTTTCTCACTTTTTTCTTTCTTTCTTCATTCTTTTCTTGTTACTTGTTTGTCTTCCTTTATTTTTGTTTGTTTTGTTTTGTCCTCTTTTCTTCCTTCCTCCTTTCTTTCCTCCTTCCTTCCTTCCTTCCTTCTCCTTTCTCTTATTTTTTATTACGTTTATTCTCTCTCTCTCTCTCTCTCTCTCTCTCTCTCTCTCTCTCTCTCTCTCTCTCTCTCTCTCTCTCTCTCTCTCTCTCTCTCCCTCTCCTACGCTATCATACACCTTCCATTTCTTTCCTTTGGCTTCTGCAGGTGTGTTTGTGTGTGTGTGTGTGTGTGTGTGTGTGTGTGTGTGTGTGTGTGTGTGTGTGTGTGATTTTTTCCTGTACTTTTTTTTCTTTTAATTTCTTAGACTCGTAATGATCTTTGGTATTTTCTTTTTATCTTTTTTTTTGTTAGGGGAAGATAATGAAAGGTCGTGCGTTGATTAGGTGTGGGTGTCAGAGAGAGAGAGAGAGAGAGAGAGAGAGAGCAGTATATGAAAGTTTAGCCAATTATTCTGTCTCTCCTTTTCCCGTCTTCCTTCTCTCTCTCTCTCTCTCTCTCTCTCTCTCTCTCTCTCTCTGTCTCTCTCTCTTCCCTTCCCTTCCCTTCCCTTTATTTCCCTTCATTTCCCTTCCTTTCCCTTCATTTCCCTTCACTTCATTTCCCTTTCCTTCATTTCCCTTCCCTTCATTTCTCTTCCCTTCCCTTCCCTTCCCTTCCCTTCATTTCCCTTCCTTTCCCTTCACTTCCCTACCCTTTTCGTCCCTTCATTTCCCTTCCCTTCATTTCCCTTCCCTTCCCTTCCCTTCCCTTCTCTCTCTCTTCCCTTCTCCCTTCACACTCCTTCCCATCTCTCCTCTCCCATTTCTTCCCTTCTCTCTCTCCTTTCCTTCTCCCCTTCCACCTTTCTC
>NC_066558.1:7016779-7019279 GCF_024679095.1 Eriocheir sinensis
AATAAACAAGTATTTGATATGAGAGAGAAAAATAAATAATAGAGAAAGGAAAAGAAGATAGAAAGGAAGAAAGGAAAAAAGATGGAGGAAGAAAAGGGAGGAAAGGAAGAAAGAAGTGGATGAGGGGGGAAGAATATTGAAGAAAAGGGAAGAAAATGAAGAAAAAGAAAAAAGTAAATGATTTGACAAAAAAAGATGAAAGGAAAGAGAGAGGAAAAGTTATACACAATCTTCGTGAGAGAGAGAGAGAGAGAGAGAGAGAGAGAATGGTGAATTTATTTATTTACGTAAAAATTCTTGCACCTTTTCAGAAGAGGAATATTTTATCGACAAAGAAAAAAAAAGAAAAAAGAAAAAAAAGATTCGTTCTCTTTTCCCTCTTGAATGTATAAAGGAAAAAAGTAAGAAAAGGAAAAGAAGAAAAAGAAGAAAAGAGGTTGAAGAGGAAAATAAGAAAGGAAGAAAATGAAAAGGTGGAAAAAGAAAAAAAGTAAGAAAAAAGAAGGAAAAAAACAAAGGAAAAAGAAAAATAAGAAAAATGTATTTGTGTTGGTGTTTCTTGTGATACTGTTTTCTTCTTCTTCTTCTTCTTCTTCTCCTTCTTCTTTTTCTTCTTCTTGTTCTTCTTGTTTTTCTTCTTCATTTTCTTTTTCTTCTTTTCTTCATCTTCTTTTTCTTCTTCTTTTTCTTATTGTTGTTGTTGTTGACGTAAGACTGATTGAATTCCATCACGATTGATAATAAGGTTACTCTCTCTCTCTCTCTCTCTCTCTCTCTCTCTCTCTCTCTCTCTCTCTCTCTCTCTCTCTCTCTCTCTCTCTCTCTCTCTCTCTCTCTCTCTCCATTTTTTTGTCAAATCATTTAGTTCTTTCACTTTATTTTCCTCGCTTATTTTCCTCTTTTTTTTCTTTTTCCATTTTTCCCTATTTTAATTCACTCCATCACCATTTTTCGCAATATTAAGGTTTTTTTTATTTATTTTCTCTTATAGTAACGTTTTCCTTTCCCAGTTTTCCTCATAGTAACGTTTTTTTTACCTTTTTTCCCAATAATTACGTTTCCTTCCCTATTTTTCTGTTTGTTTTTTCACTTATGTTCCCTTTATTAAGTTTTTTCCTTGTTTATCCCCAGAGTAACGTTTTTCGTCCCTATTTTTCCCTAGAGTAACGTTTTTCGTCCCTATTTTTCCCTAGAGTAATGTTTTTCGTCCCTCTTTTTCCCTAGAGTAACTTTTTTCTTCCCTATTTTTCCCTAGAGTAACGTTTTTCTTCCCTATTTTTCCCTTTAGTAACGTTTTTCTTCCCTATTTTTCCCTAGAGTAACGTTTTCTTCCCTATTTCTCCCTAGAGTAACGTTTTGCTTACCTATTTTTCCCTAGAGTAACGTTTTTCGTCCCTATTTTTCCCTAGAGTAACGTTTTTCGTCCCTATTTTTCCCTAGAGTAACGTTTTGCTTACCTATTTTTCCCTAGAGTAACGTTTTTCTTCCCTATTTTTCCCTAGAGTAACGTTTTTCTTCCCTATTTTTCCCTAGAGTAACGTTTTTCTTCCCTATTTTTCCCTAGAGTAACGTTTTTCTTCCCTACTTTTCCCTAGAGTAACGTTTTTCTTCCCTACTTTTTCCTTGAGTAACGTTTTTCTTCCCTATTTTTCCCTAGAGTAATGTTTTTCTTCCCTATTTTTCCCTAGAGTAACGTTTTCTTCCCTATTTTTCCCTATAGTAACGTTTTTCTTCCCCATTTTTCCCCAGAGTAACGTTTTTCCCATATTTTCCGGTCTAGTAACGTTTTTATTCTCCTATTTTCCCATATACTAACGTTTTCTTCTTTTCCCTCAACAGCCAGACGCCGTTCGCTCAGGGCCCGAACGACACGCCCGAGGACATCTTACAGCGGATCGGGGAGGGCAAGATTAACCTAGACTCCGGGAACTGGGTCTCGGTCTCCCCGGCTGCAAAGGTACGTGTGTGTGTGTGTGTGTGTGTGTGTGTGTGTGTGTGTGTGTGTGTGTGTGTGTGTGTGTGTGTGTGTTTCCGTTTTCCCGGCTCAGAAATTGGTGAAATGTAAAGTGCAAAGAAAAAATGGGATAAAAAATAAAAAAATAAAGAGAAACTAAGATTTTGGGAAAGGGAAATTGGGGTAAGGTTTAGTGTGTGTGTGTGTGTGTGTGTGTGTGTGTGTGTGTGTGTGTGTGTGTGTGTGTGTGTGTGTACTGTTTAGGTGGGAGAAATCAAGGAAAAAGGATAGAATATAGAAATGAATGGAGAAAAGAATAGAGGAAGTAAGCGAAAAAAGAATGAATGAATGAAGGGAGGAAGAGAAAGGAACGAAAACCAAGGAAGATATATACAGAAAGAGGGACTGAAGGAAGGAAGGAAAGAATAAAGGAGAGGTAGAAAGAAGGCTTAGGGGAGTGTGTGTGTGTGTGTGTGTGTGTGTGTGTGTGTGTGTGTGTGTGTGTGTGTGTGTCCTATTCTCTCGTCCTTTCTCTCCTCCTTTTCT
>NC_066558.1:7024279-7031779 GCF_024679095.1 Eriocheir sinensis
CCTGTACGTTAATTATCCTTTAAATACCTTCACCTGTACATTAATTATCCTTTTAAATACCTTCATTCACCTGTACATTAATTATCCTTTAAATACCTTCATTCACCTGTACATTAATTATCCTTTAAATACCTTCATTCACCTGTACATTAATTATCCTTTTAAATACCTTCATTCACCTGTACATTAATTATCCTTTTAAATACCTTCATTCACCTGTACATTGATTATCCTTTTAAATACCTTCATTCACCTGTACATTGATTATCCTTTTAAATACCTTCATTCACCTGTGCATTAATTATCCTTTTAAATACCTTCATTCACCTGTACATTGATTATCCTTTTAAATACCTTCATTCACCTGTACGTTAATTATCCTTTTAAATACCTTCATTCACCTGTACATTGATTATCCTTTTAAATACCTTCACCTGTACGTTAATTATCCTTTTAAATACCTTCATTCACCTGTGCATTGATTATCCTTTTAAATACCTTCACCTGTACATTAATTATCCTTTTAAATGCCTTCACCTGTGCATTAATTATCCTTTTAAATGCCTTCACCTGTACATTGATTATCCTTTTAAATACCTTCACCTGTACATTGATTATCCTTTTAAATGCCTTCACCTGTACATTGATTATCCTTTTAAATGCCTTCACCTGTACATTGATTATCCTTTTAAATACCTTCACCTGTACATTGGTTATCCTTTTAAATACCTTCACCTGTACATTGGTTATCCTTTTAAATGCCTTCACCTGTACATTGATTATCCTTTTAAATGCCTTCACCTGTACATTGATTATCCTTTTAAATGACTTCACCTGTACATTGGTTATCCTTTTAAATACCCTCACCTGTGCATTAATTATCCTTTTAAATGCCTTCACCTGTACATTAATTATCCTATTAAATGCCTTCACCTGTACATTAATTATCCTTTAAATACCTTCATTCACCTGTACATTAATTATCCTTTAAATACCTTCATTCACCTGTACATTAATTATCCTTTAAATACCTTCATTCACCTGTATGTTAATTATCCTTTTAAATACCTTCACCTGTACATTGATTATCCTTTTAAATGCCTTCACCTGTACATTGATTATCCTTTTAAATGCCTTCACCTGTACATTGATTATCCTTTTAAATACCTTCACCTGTACATTGATTATCCTTTTAAATGCCTTCACCTGTACATTGATTATCCTTTTAAATGCCTTCACCTGTACATTGGTTATCCCTTTAAATACCTTCACCTGTACATTGGTTATCCCTTTAAATACCTTCACCTGTACATTGGTTATCCCTTTAAATACCTTCACCTGTACATTGGTTATCCCTTTAAATACCTTCACCTGTACATTGATTATCCTTTTAAATACCTTCACCTGTACATTGATTATCTTTTCAAATACCTTCTTAAATGCTTTCTTATTTTATGCATTTTCCCCTTTTTTTTATCTACTTTTCATTTACTCTTCATCCATATTTTCTCTCTTCCCTTCTCTTTTTTTTTTTAGCTCTGTGTTATTTTAGGATTCATTTTTTCTATTCTTTCTCCTTTCTTTCATTGTTATCTTCCTTCTTACTTTCTCTTTATTATTTTGTCTTTCTCTTCCTTCTTTCTCCTTTCGTTCTTTGTTTTCTTCTTTCCTTCTTTGTTTCTCTTCGTTATTTCGTCTTTCTCTTCCTTCTTTTATTTCTGTTCATTATTTCGTCTTTTTCTTCTTCCTTTTTTTGTTTATTCTTTCTATCTTAATCTACTGCACTGTTTCTTGTCTCACTTCTTACTCGCACTCTCTAATTGTCTACCTGCCTAAGCTACCTGGCATCTAATATTTTACCTGTATGCTAATTAGGCTTTTAAATACCTTCTCTTACTTGTCATTCATCAAGTTACGTGGACATTTAATTAGCCTTTCAGATACCTTTCTTTACCTGTCATTCATTAAGTTACCTTGGCATTTAATTAGCCTTTTAAATACCTCTTACCTGTCTGAGTTACCTGGTCATTCAATAAGCGTTTCAGATATCTTGCTTTACCTGTCATTCATTAAGTTACTTTGGCATTTAATTAACCTTTTAAATACCTCTTACCTGTCTGAGTTACCTGGGCATTTAATTAGCCTTTTAAATACCTTACCTGTCTGAGTTAACTGGTCATTCAATTAACCTTTCAGATACCTTTCTTTACCTGTCATCAGTTACCTGGGGATTTAATTAGCCTTTTAATACCTTTCTTTACCTGTCATCAAGTTACCTGGGCATTTCATTAGCCTTTTCAATACCTCTTACCCCTCTGAGTTACTTGGGCATTTAGAACCTGTCATTTACCTGTTTCATTTACCTGTTCCATTTACCTAGTTTTTTCACCTGTTCTGTTGTTATCTATCTCATTAACCCTTTAAATACCTTCTTTTACCTGTCTGAGTTACCTGGGCATTTAGAACCTGTTTGCACTTACCTGTTCTATTTACCTGTTTTTTTCACCTGTTATGTTGTCTATCTTATTAACCTTTTAAATACCTTCTACCTGTTATTTAATTAAGATACCTGGCTCCCAAGAATTCATTAACCTTTACAAATTTTAATATTATCAGGAATTAAATACGAACACTAATTATTAATAATCATCATAATCTTTTTTAACTAAGTTTGTTCCAGTTATACCTCCACACACAATCCTTATAAGCTATATATTTTTTTTTAATACAGTAGAGGAAACAGTTCAAGGGAAAAAAAAAGAAACTAATGAAAAAAACCGCTACTCAATTCTTCCATATATGCAATCCATACTGTCTTTCCCTCATCTCCTGTAACAATTCGAATACAGTCTTTTCAAAAATCTGTTATCAATATTTCTCCCTACACTCCTTCCTCTCTCTCTTCCTTTTGTCCCTATCATAATTTTTCGTTCTTCCTTCCTTTCTTTCTTATTTTCTTTTCTTCTATCCTTCCTTCCTTTCTTCCTTTCCTCCGTTTCTTGTATAAATTCACCAACTCTCTCTTCCTCCCTTCTTCCCTCCTTCCTTCCTTCCCTCTTTTTTCCTTTTCTCTTTCTACGCATTCACTGACTCCTCCTTCTTTTCTTATTCCTTCCTTCCTTCCTTTTTCCTTCCTTTCTTTCTTTCTTCCTTTTTCCTTCCTTCCTTCCTTCTTTTCTTATTCCTTCCTTCCTTCCTCCCTTTCTTCCTCCCTTTCTTTCTTCCTTCATTCCTTCCTTCCTTTCTTCCTTTTTCCTTCCTTCCTTCTTTTCTTATTCCTTCCCTCCTTCCTCCCTTTCTTCCTCCCTTTCTTTCTTCCTTCATTCCCTCCTTCCTTCCTTTATTCCTTTCTTCCTTCCTTTCTTCCTTTTTCCTTCCTTTCTTCCTTTTTCCTTCCTTCCTCCCTTCCTTCCACCCTTCAACACTCCATCAACCTGCTCGCAATCTTCCTCTGCACCGTCAACAGGTAACTTAAAGCCACGCCCAATATCACACCTTAATTAGGCTCACAGGTAAAGAATATCACCTGCCGGGAATTTATGAGTTTGCGTTACCTGTGGGTGTGTGAGGCTGGGTCAGAGGCGGTGACCTTTTGTGCGCCAGAGGTCACGGGTGGAGCAGGAGGAGGAGGAGGAAGAGGAGGAGGACTTTAAAAGGAAAATCATTCAGTCTTGGAAGATCTGAATTGTTGAACGCTTGGCTGACTGACTTGCTGACTGACTGACTGACTGGCTGGCTGACTGACTGACTAACAGGCTGAATGACTTGCTGGCTGAATTCCTGACTGACTGACTAACTGGCTGATTGAATTCTTAACTGACTGACTAACTGGCTGAATGACTTGCTGACTGAATTCCTGACTGACTGACTAACTGGCTGATTGAATACTTAACTGACTGACTAACTGGCTGAATGACTTGCTGACTGAATTCCTGACTGACTGACTGACTGATTGAATTCTTGACTGACTGACTGAATTTCTGATTAGCTGACTGACTGACTGACTTGCTGATTGAACTCCTGAGTGATTGAATGACAGGCTGACTTACTGATGGGATTTCTTTCTGACTGACTGACTGACTGACTGACTGACTTGTTGATTGAATTTCTGACGACTGACTGACTAACCAACTGACTTACTGACTGTCTGAATGGATGAATGGACTGTTGAAAAGCTGTCTGACTGATTGACTGACAAACTGACTGACAGATGGGGTGACTAAACCAAATTCACACAGATTGAATCCGTAATAAGAGAGAGAAGTGCCACATTCATTAACACCTGATCAAAACACATCACCAGGTAAAACACATAAATCACCTGTTAATTAGGACAGGTAAATCAAGGTACCGAGAGAGAGAGAGAGAGAGAAAAGAAAGGGAAACTAGAAGGAAGGAAGAAAGGGAAGGAAAAGAGGATAGAAGGAAGGAAGGCAGGAAAGAAAAGGAAGGGAGAGTGGAGGGAAAGAAAAGGGAGAGAAAGAAGGGAAAGAGATGAAGGAAGAAAGGGAAGGGAAAGAAGATACAAAGAAATTAAACTTGGAGAGAAATGGAAGAGAAGGAAGGAAGGAAGGAAGGAGAGAATGAAGGAAGAGGAAGAGGAGGAGGAGGAGGAGGAGGAGGAGGAGGCAGACAAATCAATTAGTCCACAATATTATCACCTCTTCCTTCTCTTCCTTCCTCCTCTTCCTTTCTTCCTCCTCTTCCTTCCTTCCTTTCTCCTCTTCCTTCCTTCCTCCCTTCCTCTTACCTGTCCTCTCCTACCTGTCTGTTCTTATTTTCTTTTTGTTATTCTATTGTATTTCCACTTTCCTTCTCTTCCTTTCTCTTATTCTTATTCCAATTCTTCTTTTTTCCCTTTCTTTCCTCTTTTTCCCTTCTCGTTTTCTCCTCTTTTAATTATTATATTCGAATTATCTTTCTTTTTTCTCTTTTCTTTCTTGGTTCTCCTCTCTCTCTCTCTCTCTCTCTCTCTCTCTCTCTCTCTCTCTCTCTCTCTCTCTCTCTCTCTCTCTCTCTCTCTCTCTCTCTCTCTCTCTCTCTCTCTCTCTCTCTCTCAAACCCCATTAGCTCTTTGATGGTCTTAACACACACACACATACACGCACACACACACACACACACACACACACACACACACACACACACACACACACACACACACACACACACACACACACACACACACACACACACACATATTCGTACAGGTAACTTGACACCTGTCCAATTAGCTTTCTCACCTGAGTAGCACACCCGCCCGCACCTTGCCTGTTGTCACCTGGAAAAAGAGAATCGGAACCCATAAGTGTTACCAAACAAGGCATTCGATCCTCTCTTAAGCTACGGTCACACTTGCTTTTGTTAACGCTAGCCTGGCTTTTGTTTTCGCTGGCTTGCCAGTGATACGCGCAGCAGTCTGGTCACACCACATGCAAAGTCCGCTAGCTAGCTAGCTGATCATATCATAACAACACTAGCCGCTATGGAGGAAGCACTTCTTGGATTCGCTCTGTCTACAATTACTCTTTCCACTTGTTTTGTAGCCAGTGAGGACTTACAGAAAAAAAGAAAAGTGAAACGGAAGTGGATAAAACCATGGCTGGCAAGTGTGTTCGCTCTTGCTCTTGCTCTTGCTGTACAGGTGACCCGTTTGAAAGTCACCGAGGTCAAATGAGAACTGAATATTATATTTCCATTAAAGAAAAAAAATACATTTGGAAATTTTCTTGTATTGTCGTCTAGCTTTTTTAATACGCTTTTAAAGTCTCTCCCCAAAAAGAAATGGAATATTTTTTTGATTGCATGTATGCTGAATGAACGATAGTTTCTTATTACCTTCCATTCAGCTACCGCTATCGCTTGCAGTACGGCCAGTGAAAACGGTCCGTATCGATAGCTCAAAGCAGCCGGTATCAACAGCTTGTGCAGCGCAAATGGCTGGCCGATTAAGCCGTACCGCTGGATCCAGCGCTATCAGTAGCTAGTGTGACCGCACCTTAACCGCGTCGCTGGGAAGGGATTGAAAGAATGGAGTTGGATACTGCTAAGTGAATGAAGAGGGATTGATCGTGTTATAGTGTTGCATCGGGTTATGTTATAGTACTGGATCCTGTATAGTAGGGCAATACAGTGTTGGATCCTATTTGGTGGAAGAAAAGAGTGTTGTAGTCTGTTTACTTAAGATATATGGTGTTGGACTCTCTTTGACTCGTACAAACAGGCTGCTCGTATACCAAGTCACAGCTCATAAATCAAGTATTTTTTGTGTTTTTTTGCTCGTAAATCAAAACACGATAGGTTAGACACTCGTAAACCGAGGTATTTGTTGTATTATGGGAATCGTGTTTAAGGGAGCAAAGTGTGTCTAAAAATTCTAATTAACTTTTTAAGGAAGAGAAGGAATTAGATGAAAGGAAAAGAAAGAGAAAGGTAAGAATAGACATAAAAGAGGAATGGGAAAGAAGAAAGTAAAAAGAAAGGGAGGAAATAGAAAGAGGAAAAGAAGGAATTAGAAGAAAGGAAAAGAAAGATAGATAATAGACAGATAGAAGAGGAATGGAAAAGAAGAAAGGGAGGAAATAGAAAAAGGAAAAGAAGGAATTACAAGAAAGGAAAAGAAAGAGAAGATAATAGACAGATAAAATAGGAATGGAAAGGAAGAAAGAGTAAAAAGGAAGGAAGGAAATAGAAAAAGGAAAAGAAGGTATTAGAAGAAAGGAAAAGAAAAATAAGATAATAGACAGATAAAATAGGAATAGAAAAGAAGAAAGAGAGGAAATAGAAAAAGGAAAAGAAGGAATTACAAGAAAGGAAAAGAAAAGAAAGATAAGATAACAGACAGATAAAATAGGAATGGAAAAGAAGAAAGGGAGGAAATAGAAAAAGGAAAAGAAGGAATTACAAGAAAGGAAAAGAAAAAAAGATAAGAATAGATAAAAAGAGGAATGGAAAAGATGAAACTGTGGGAATAAAGGAAAAGGGGAATGAAAATGGAAAACGTAAAAGTAGACAGGAGGGAAAGAATGTTTAGGTGAAAAATGTCAACTGATCCTTTATATTTTATTGGATAAGGGTTTTCAAATGCTCTTAGAAGCCTTAAATGGGGTCAAAAGGATAGACTATAAGATCAAAACCCTTATAGTAGATTCATAAGGAACTGAATACCTTTTTACAAGTCTTTATTGAGGATGGTGAGACAGATTATAGGATCCAAACCTCTATAGTACAAATTTTAGTGAGGTTAAGAAGGCATGAGTTCAGATCCCTTATAGTATGATTTTAAAAGGAGTTCAATCCCCTTTGGAAATACTTGGAGGATTAGAACACATATTATAAGCTTAAAATTCTCTATGGTATAATTTTAAGGGATTTTTAGTATGTGTGTGTGTGTGTGTGTGTGTGTGTGTGTGCGTGCGTGCGTGCGTGTGTGTGTGTGTGCGTGTGTGTGTGTGTGTGTGTGTGTGTGTGTGTGTGTGTGTGTAGGAAAATGAATACCGT